>NC_072780.1:9401691-9451117 GCF_022539595.1 Amphiprion ocellaris
GGACTGATTCCAGGCAATCTGGGACAGAGGAGTGAGAACAAATGATCTGAAAAGAGGCTTCAGCATCCTGCAGCACTGTGGTTCCACACATATGAGATGATTTCAGTGGTGCTGTGAGCCAATACACCCTTATCAGGTAAAAAAAAAAAAAAAAAAAAAAGCTCTACTCTAGTGACTGATGGCTTGACTGGCTCTGGGCTGGCACTGGTGAGCTCGGCAGCTCTTCCTGGCACTGCTGTCAAAAAGAATCAATAACAGTTCTCTGATTACAATAACTGGAATGTGGGATATGAAGTTTAAGCTCCCAACTGTTTATTGAATAAACTGAATCCATCGTATCAATGTCTGCTTATGAAAGGAAATGTGAGCGTAAAGAGACTACGCTTATGCAAATGTGAGTAATTTCAGGGGCCACAAGTCTCAGGGGGAGCGGCGCACTTATTGCTGTTATTTATCAGCAACACACACATATATTCTCTTGCTCATCTGTCTCTATCTCCTCTCTCTTATTATGTTTCTTTTTCCCTCTTTCTCTCCTCCATTACTGGCATTTTAAGCAGCTCACTAGGGAACATGAGGCTTGTTGTCTTGCAGTAACGTTAAGATTCTTTGTCTCTCATCCTCGCTGTTGTGGGCACACCTAGACGTTCACACAGAGCGGGAGGTAAATGCAGTTAAAAGGAGGATCATGGGAAATTTGGTGGCTTTTTTTTGTGTGTCTTCCACACTCCCGAACCTGCGAATGCATGAGAGTGTGTGAATGTGTGTGTGTGTGTGTGTGTGTGTGTGTGTGTGTGTGTGTGTGTGTGTGTGTGTGTGTGTGTGTGTGTGTGTGTGTGTGTGTGTGTGTGTGTGTGTGTGTGTGTGTGTGTGTGTGTGTGTGTGTGTGTGTGTGCAGATGCCTGCAAGCTGACAGGGAGCGAAAGCCCAGACATATGTTAATCAGATGTTGTGATGATGGCAGAGCAGAAGGAGAGAGCGAGAGAGAGCACTGGAGGGAGGAATGAGGGCTGAAAAGAAACGAGGAGCTTTTAGAAGACAGAGCGAGAGAGGAAAGAGAAATAGCAGCCACTGTGGAAGGAGGAGAAGAAGAAGAAGGATGTGGGGAGAAGGAATGAGGAGCAGAACAGAGAAAATGGCAGGAAGTGGTGCAGTGATTCATTTTCTAACTGCAAAAAAAAAAAAAAAACACTGCTGAAGATCGATTCATCCATTAGTTTAACTGAATGGAGCCACAATATAAGTTTGAGGTCACTAAACAAAAATGGTAAATGCTTCTTGTAGGTACCGGATACATTAGCTGTACACAATATTGATGTTTTTTTTCTTGGATATTAGTTTGACATTACTGCCCTGTTTCAACCCAGCAGCAACAACTGATATCTGCCAAAAGTCAAAAGAAAAAGTACCAAATGAATAAACCCAGTAAAGGACTGAGCAATATTTGGACAATAAAGCTGCTGTAATCATTATTTTAATAGAAACAATAGATTAAATTGCTATGTGTAATGTGAAAATTCTTTCCAACTCTATTGCTTTTCTTAGCACTGAAGAACTTTTGAGCATCTCTTCAGACATCATTTGGACTTTTCAATCGGTTCATCTAAATAATTAATTTCGCTCCAAAAAAAATCGAAGTGATCATTTAATTTAGGTCCATGAGTGCATGTAGCAGCTGCAAGGTCAAAATATATTAAAAAGCTCTGCCTGCTGATAGATAGACAACACTTATGGTTGTTTTGCCTTCACTGGCGGAGCATTAATCAGAATAATGCCTGAGTGTTTTTTCTTCAGGTGTTCATGTGTTGCGCTCTGCTGCTGTGATTTGCCATCGAAACTTTGCACAGTGTGCAAACCACAAATTTGTTTTTTTTAGTGATCATTTGAAGTACTTCCACGCTTTCCAAGCCACGAGTCTTTGGAGTCTTTCACACTGAACCAAGTAAAACATCTGACATCATGATGCTTGAATTCCGTAGTGATGCAGAAGAAAACAATTTGTTGCAATGAATTGTACTTTGTACAAACATTTTCAGTTTTAATTGAGGATGTTAACAGATTTACAGTGTCAGCCGACCAATCACAGCAGCCCTACTTAAAGTCACCAGCTTTATTGTATTAGTTCAATCTCGCTGTGGTGTTTAGTGGCACATCCAGCTGTAAGAGGCAGCTGCTTTCATTGAAAAAGATCTCATAGACTGCACACTATCAACCCAAACCTGAAAATATCAGCTATTCAATTAATATAGTGGAGATTTTAACAGCTAAAGAGCCAAATGTGTTCCTCAGGAGTTATAGAGGAAGAGTGAATATTGGACTTACATTCATCAGGTAGACACAAAAAACAGCACAAACAAAAGACTGTGTAGATTCTCAGTCATTTTTGTCGCAGTAATCTTTCGTGAACTGAAAAAGCCTCTCAGTTGAGAGATGAAGCATCTTCAAAAACCTAAAATAGATATCCAGTTGGTTTATTCAAAAAATGACGTCTCAATCATTGCTAACAAGTTCACTATAAGGTTATAATATGTTGCTGTTTTTACAGTAGCCAAAACATTTGTGAATACAGTTTCATATTTATGGACTTTCAGACTAATTGTTTGGTGATGATAATTGTCCACACTGTGATAAATCTGGTTGTCAAAATCAATAACTGTGAGCGATGCAGTTAAATGCTAAGAAAATAACATTAAAAAAAACTTTTGGTTTAATATGTGCGACAACTTTTTTAGCCCAATTTAATTTAAAATCTACAGGATAAATTTGCATTATTTTGCATGTATTTTGAAACATGAATTGATAATTGAATCCTTTTCGGTGTGAACACACACAGGGGCAAACATGAAGGTAGCACAGAGGCGGCAAAGTGAGAGGCTTGGGAAGCAGATAAGAAAGACAAAACGAGAGAAATAATTAGAGAGAGGGGGAATCCAAGAGGGAGAGGAGAGGAGAGATGTGGGCCATTTCTACTCAAGAGAGTTCAGAGGGGGTCGGAGAAGCAGCAGACGGCTGCTCCAAATGGATTTTCCTTGTTTGTAATGAGGCTACTTCTTCCAGAGCATGTGGTGTCTTTTGGGGGGGAGAGAGTTTGGATGGAGAGAAGGACAGAGGGGAGGAAGAGCGTTGAAAATGGTTGGAAGTTATAAAGAGAAGGGCAGGAAGACCGGGAGGAGGGAGGCAAGTGAAGGAGAAAGAGGCTGGGGAGAGTACTAAGAATAATAGGAGTGGAATAGTGTTCAGTCATAGATCTTTCTGATGGTGTTATGCAGTTGCCAGAGGGAGGGAGGGATGGAGGGAGGGAGGAAGGGAGGGAGGCTGGGGGTGAGTGAGAGTGAATGGGGAAGAAAAGGGGGGGATGGTGGTGGGAGAAACAATCAGTTATTGCAGATAGCGGTGGCCAGTGAGAGGGAAAGAAATAAATGGAACACGGAACAGAAAGAGAGAGGAGATTTGTGATTGAAAATATTGCAGCTGTTGTGCTGTACAGAATAGCCAGAACTCAAGCTGTTAAACTGTAGAGCAGAAATAAAAATATTAAGACAAATGGAGCAGCATCTGCAAAGTGATATTTTCAATCCTACTAATGAGCTAATTGCCTAAAACACATGTGACGTCCGGCAGAATAATAGTAATATATATAAAAAAGGACATGAGCTCCATGTAGAGCGCTCATGTCTCTCCTTGGCCTTCATTTCCAAACAGTGGTTCAGAGGGTTCAAATGAGAAACATATGAGAGAGAGCTTCACCCAAGGAAAAACTCTGGTAAAGACAGTGACCTGCTTTAGCTTTTCTTTGATGTGAATTCCACGGTTCTGTACTCATATTACCTTCTCACTTCTCCTCTCCTCCTCGCTTCTTTTCATTTCCTCTCCTCTTCACTTTTATAAATTTAAACTGCTCTTGTCACTCCATTTCTTTCTCTGCATTGGTTTGCACTCTTTTGTTCTCATTTCCATTCTCCTCTGAAGAGGAACACTGTGTAATAAGACTGAGATGGATATTTTTTTCTTGTCTTGCCAAAGCCTCACATTCACTTCATTTGCTCTGTATTTTTCTTACGTTTGATCGAATTTCTGGGATGTATTCAGGGTTGGTTTGTGTCATGCGTGAATGGCCAGCCCATATTCCCTGCATACACGTTTCACTATGAATAAACCACTTAAGGACATCTCTCATGGTCCCTCATCTCATCTGTACATCTGATAGGAAGAAACCAGGCAAAACGAGGAAAGCAGGTTTAGAGACACTCCACGGACTCTCTGTCTCGCTCAATTCCAGGTACCCTGAAAAAAGAGCCGTCAAGCAATGATACATCTTAATCTTATATGCTGTGATATAAAAAATGCATGTTAAGTGTCAATGCACAGGTGGTCGTGACATAACTCGGCGTACGTGCGGCTTTGGAAATTCATCTGATAAGATGAGAGAATGTGAGGGAAGGAGGAAAGGGACTGAGCGTTTATGAAAGCAAAAACAAGGGCAGAGAACGAAGCAGAGGGAGAAGTCAGAGGCAGTGCACAGATGGTGAGCTGTCAGCGGCCGGCTGTGTATGTGTGTGTGTGTGTGTGTGTGTGTGTGTGTGTGTGTGTGTGTGTGTGCTGTGTTCATACCATGCATATTTGTGGATGCTACATAAATGAGGAGTGCATGTCTGCCCTTGCTTTCTTGTGTGCATCCATGCATGTGTGTGTGTCTGTGCCCTCTGAGCTGAGGAGAGGTACTGTATGTGCGCAGAGCTGTTCTTCCCAGATGGCACTGGCAAACAGACACCGCAAGGCTGGCAGAGTTGGCACGGCTACCCTGCGCACAGTTGGCACTGCCAGCCACCATGCTTTCCCCTATGTACCGGGGCGAGAGTACCTGCTGCCAGCCGCCTGAGTTCATTGACTGACTGGCAGGCCGTCTAGCTACTGACTTACTCCGCTGGTAAACGTTCTCTGTCTTGGTTTGATCCTCAGAGAGCGTCCTTTGACCCTTAATGAATGAGAATCTCAGGAATGTACAGCTGCAGCCGATGAGAAAAAACACAAAGTCACCATCAGATCGCCTGTCATCACAATCCACGTCCCACCTTGAGCATTTGAAATGGTTTCAGCTGTACACAGCTGCATTGTAATTAATGCTGTTGACTGTATTGTTCCAGCAAGAGCTTTCATGTCTTAATTTCATTGTCAAATCGCTACACGGTGATGTGTCTTAACACACTGCTATGATCATGCTGATCTATAGGCCTCTGCTGGCAGGTTGCCAGCACTGGAGGCTTTCCAGCTGAACGCCTTGATGTTTTTGCTCCGTGTTGCGGAGGAAACGAGCAGAAACGTACAATGCTGAATAGCTACCAAGGATAAAGGGCCGTACAAATGCGAGGCGCTCGTGTGTCTCTGTGTGGCAGATGCTCAGGAATGCATATGTCTGTCTGCGTGTGGGCTTTGGTGATGCTGAAGAGTCGGTGTTGGACTTTATATTTCGCATGCCATAAACAGGAAGTGTAAACGAAGCACAGATGTATGAGTGAGTGTGTGCGTGTGTGCGTGCGTGTGTGTGTAGCCGCAATCCTCTGTTGTGTGTGAGTCTAAAAGTGTGTGTGCCTCTGAGGAAGCAGCTGTGCAAGCGGCAGCGTGTGCCAGGTCGGGAACACTTAAGCAGAACCAAGACACTGTGTGTGTGTGTGTCTGCATGTGTGTCTCTATTCGGAAGCATATGTGTGTGCGTGTGTCAGAGCGTGTGTGCGTTTGTGTTCTTGTGTGTATGCAGGGGGAGGGAGGGGTGGCGGTGGAGGAGGAGGAGGTGGGGAATTTGGCCACCCATCTGTGTGAGGCTATTTCGCTACTGTTTCTGCAGGCACACACACACACACACACACACACACACCGCCACACACACACACACTGTCACACACACACACACACAAGCAGAGCGCTGTGCCAGGCAAGCTGTTCACTAGCTGGCGCTGGCAACGCTCCAGAGAGAGTGGTGGCATCCATCTGTAGCACTGGAGAGCGGTTAGGCTGCGTATCCGAGTCTGTTTTGTGTTGTGTTGTGTGTGTGTGTGTGTGTGTTTGTGCTGCAGAAAAACAAAACAATAGGACTGTCGTGATGATGCTATCAGTAGTATCAGTAGTGGGTGTGGGGGACAGAGTTCAGAGCTGTGCTGCCTGAAAAGCTGCTGCTGTTTGATGGACAGTGGGAGGTGGATGTGGGGAGGACAGTGATCTGAAGCGCCTCCTGCAGAACAAAGACTGCAGCATGTGATGGTACTACCCACACATTTCACATAATTGAAGGCATTGTCACAGATACACAGCTGCTGCATTTATTAATAAAAATGAAAGAGTGATATTACATATGGGATATACAGTATGAGGCAAACTGAAAACATTTCATCGTCATTACTTTATTACGTCAGAATATTTGCTGGTATATATACACTGCTGTTCAAAAGTTTGGGGTCGCACAGGCAATTTCATGTTTTCCATGAAAACTCAGACTTTTATTCATGTGCTAACATAACTGCTCAAGGGTTTTCTAATCATCAATTAGTCTTTCAACACCATTAGCTAACACAATGTAGCATTAGAACACAGGAGTGATGGTTGCTGGAAATGTTCCTCTGTACCCCTATGGAGATATTCCATTAAAAATCAGCCGTTTGCAGCTAGAACAGTCATTTACCACATTAGCAATGTGTAGACTGTATTTCTGATTCATTTAGTGTTATCTTCATTGAAAAAAAAGTTTTTCTTTCAAAAAAAGCACATTTCTAAGTGACACCAAACTTTTGAACAGTAGTGTAAATGTATGTAACTTTTTACTTTTTCTACTTTTCTTTTTCTAGTTGTATTTTAGCTACCGTATTTTTATTTTCAGTTATGTATTCTACTTACAGCTTTCCATTAGGCATTGTATTTATCTTATCTTACTATATTCTAAAATATCAGGGTACACAGAGTTGGCATGTGCTCTGTATATTTTGCTACATAAAACTGATGTCTTTACCTGAATTTTAGGGTCAAACTGGTTTTATATTCCAATTTTTGCTATGTTTTATGCTGGAAGAAGATAAACTTCATTGCATCTACCCACTAACAACATCCTGTTGCAATGAGAATGACTCAAAAAAATGTGTTATTTAAGAGAAAAATGAGAAATCTTAAAAGATGCTGATTGTGGTGTTTCTAAGAGGCCATAAATGGCTAAGCCACAGAATTTCAGCAACCAATCCCACTTCTGGAACCTCATTTTTGCTCTCTTTTTAGCATCATTGATTGATTTGAGTAGGTTTTCAATAGTTAGATCAAATACTGTTAGAGGTTTGCATTACTGTTGCTATGGCTATTATAATACCTATACATGCCTGTGGCAGTTCAGTGGTAATTGCAACATTCTGGTTGACTCTGATGTTTCAGAGGTTAGTGCGTGTCTAAACTTTGTTGTGAAAATCTTGCTTAGCTCCTTTCTTCTTGTCAGTGGACTCTGATGGCTGCAGCCGATAGGGAGGTGAGGCAGTGAAAGGTGAAGCGATAAGAGGAAAGAGAAAAGGAGGAAGTGGTTGGATGAAAGGGAAGCAGAGAGACATCGCTGACCTGGGATGGGTCATGGTGGAACTGAGTGTGTGTTTGTATGTGAGCAGAGCCCATCGCTCTGCATCCTTCGCTTCCAGCTAGACTCTGCTCTCAGCCATTAGCCATCAGCAAACTACGGTCACCATGTCACACACAGCGTAAGGCTGGAAATGCCCTTCTCTGAGGTCTCACCAGCCACCGCTCTCTGGCTTCCTGTTCTCCAGATGTGACTAAGGCCCACTTTTAAAACATCTTCTCCTGCAGAGCAAAGCAGGGAGTGGTGAGGAACGAACGGGGAGTAGCGGTTTTCAGAGACGGGGCGGCGAGGGGTAAAGGCTTTTTTTTCTCTCTTTTGCAAATCTGGTTCTATTTAGCAGGGCCCTGGAACACATTTCATAAATTGCAGACATATTTTTTCGGAGCGGTTTTGGGGAAGATAGTTAACTGGCAGTAATTTCCAACACATGGCGGCCGTCATGTGATATTTTGAAAACACCAGGCAGACGAGTTTGTTCCCTCCCCCTCCTCCCCCCAGCAGCCCTCCCTCCCTTACTGTTAGCCTCTGCCCTCTGTTTTTTCATTGCTCGTCCTCTGCCTCTCGCATTTGATTTCCCCATCTGTCTCTCATAGGCGCTTAATGTTATCTCTTGTTTTCAGACCCTTTCTTCGGCATCCTCACCTCCCCTTTTTCCTTCTTTCCCGAACTCTGTTTTCCACATCTGTTTCGAACCTCCATCCTTTCATCCCTGTCTGTTTTCCTACACACAATAACTGCACTCTCACTCAGCCTTCACTGTATATCACTCCATCCATCCACCCCCTCATCCATCCTCCCTCCCGCTCCGTGCCTCTGTCTCTTTCCACACAGTGAAAGATAACTGTCATGTAAAACATGAGGGCCTTTACTGTCTGTTGAAAATTGATTTTGCTCCTGTGGACAGGGATATGATTCCTTTTAGCATGGACACACACAGATACAAATTGGGTTCCGTCTAGCTTGAGAGAAAATAAAAAGGAAAAAGATACAAGTTGCCACTTGGGCATGTGTGTGCATCAGCGTGTGTCAATGTGTTTGTGTTCAGAGATCGAGTGGTTGAATCAGTGATTTTAAATTACACTTGTGCTCCAAAATAAAGGTCAAGCAGTTCATAGAGGGTTTGTGTATGCATGTGTAGCATCTTACTGCGACACTGACGGCAGAGAAATGTTGTGTTTATAGACGTACAAATGCAAAAATATACAGTTTTATCTTAGATATACCGCAACAATATTAATCCTCAGCCACACAAATGTAAGAACAGATGCCAAAAAGGCAGGAAAGGTAACCCTCTGACTGTGTGTGAAGCTCAAGAAAGCAAAGCCGTGTGTCATCAGCTTTGGGATGTGTGTTGACAGTTTTGTGTGAGTCCTCTGCTGGCGTAGACTGTCGCCTGGGAAAGCACACAGACCCATTTGGACTCACTCTGCTCTGTGTCAGCATGGCATCAGAAATGAACCAAACTGTGTACAGAAAGCAATTTTCAATAGGCCAGCTTCCAGGTAATGGCAAAAACACGACTCAAAAAAGCTTGACGTATAGCATTCTCTTTAACCCCCAAAAAGCTACATTTATAGCATTATTTCAGCGTCATGTTGTTAATGAAGATGACAGACCAGTTTATTTTATGTAAATAAACAGTGCTTTTTATAGAGGTAGAGTTGTATATTTTGAGCCGTGTTTGGCCCCGCTATGGAAAAAATGTCAGATGGCAATAACATTTCTATTCCTACTACAACTACAAATGATGTTATAGATCTAAATTTGGACTAATTTTGGCTGCTTCATAAACGGCTGTCAACTCTGGGACACATTAATTAATTACAGATATAAAATCTAACAGCTAAGCAGAGCTGTACAGTTTCTTCTACACATCACAATTCATGTATTCTGGTTTTCTGAGAATGGAAGCTTTGTATTTTAATTTTGCTTTGTATGTAAAATCCAAACAAGGCAGAAGAGCTGAAGATTAGGAATGGCTATAAACTCTCAGTTCCATGCTCTGTACTGCAGCTGTGTTCCTCCTGCATTCATATTCAAAGGTAAACCTCTCTGCCTCATTCTTTGTCATGCTGCACCTTGTGTTTTCTTTACCTCTCGCTGACCCTCCTCTTTCCTTCCTGCGTCATCTCTGTGCATTGGTATTTTCTGTCACCTTTTTTTCCCCCCATTTCCCCGTCTTCTCGTTTACAAGATCCTTTAGTTCAGTTTTTGCCTGGCAACAAGATGTGGCAGGAGCAGGTTTGATTCGAGAGGATGCATAACGGGCACTGTGAATCATTTTTATTGTTCCTTAACACTTGCTTCCTCTCTCTCTGCAAGAGAGACTTTATTTCAACAGATGGGTAAAACAGACATTACTATAAATCTATTTCCTAAAAAAGTGCAGGGGCTTCTAATGTTATAGACCACATATGTTTTATTGTCCATCGTGTGCATGTGTGAACGTGTGCATCGTCTGAGGTGTTTTGCGTGTTTGGTTCACGTGTTCGTACTGTTTGTGTGCAAATGCGCACGTATGTGTGTGTTAATGTTTGCGTGATGGAACAGATGGTGTTCAGACCTTTGTGTGCAACTGAGAAATCTCCTTATGTTACACTGAGAGAAAAATACAGATATGGTGGGAGATGGAGAAGAGTGTCAGGAGCAGATCTGTTTGCAAAGCTCTTGTGCTGTATTGTACCACCAGTCTTTTAACTATTATACCCAGAACATATATTATAGTCTGCAGTTTATGTATGTGTGGCTTTAGGGCAAAGTAATCATAAATGAAGTACACTTGAATCATCCAGTGTAATGACAAAGGTTAAATGCTTATTCTAAATTACTGCACTGTTTAAGATAAAATGGAATGAATATAATGCAATTCAAGTTTCTCAAAAATCCATTACAAGCAAACACAGGAACCTTTGTGCAGAAGAGACCTCAACCCTCCTAGTGAGCCATATTTCAGTTAACCAAATTCCCACATGTGGCATATTTCAACACTAAGACTTGGTGGTGAAAGAGGAAATAAATAGTGACATTCAGATTAGTGGATGCTATTAAACTCCTAAACTGCTCCACCAGGTGGCCAGTCAGGATAACATTAGGTGTTAGAAATTTTTTTCCCCCCTATGTTAAATTACTATCTAATTCTCATCTCTGATTGATTTGAAAAATAACTGGTAGAAGTTGTTGGAAACACATGAAAGCAACATTTCGAAGGAAGAAGACAGAAACCAGCATCAGTGTTTCATTTATGTCGAGAGCTGAACAAACTTACAAATGTAATAATTTGCTAATATGCTGATTCCTTGAATAGCAAATCATTAATTTTTTTGGCAAACGGAAACCGCACTGTGCCCAAAGTCCCTGCATCATTTACCGCAATGTTGCCGGGAGACGAGATAAAGCAGCAGCCACCAGTGAACTTTTAGGAACGACGTGTGATCGCAAGTGAGAATGAGTTCAGACTGGAAGCAAAGAGGGGAGGGATAGACGTGAAAAAGACGAAAACGGCGAAGAAAGGAGAAGAAAAAGAGGATGAGGATCAAGAATAAGAAGCAGAAATAGAAAAGGGAAGAGAAGAAACTGTTACACTGATGGTGGTACTACTCTCCTCCATGAGATCTGTGTGTGTGTGTGTGTGAGAGAGAGAGAGTTGTGTTGTTTTTCTACCAATGCGTGCACACATCCTTGCAGTGTGTCCATGTATGTATTTGTGTTTTTGTGGTTTGCGGTAGGGCGTTGCATCCATACATCTTCTTGACAAGCGGGTGGAGTTTGATGGGACATGCTCTGCATACTGCTCCATCTGGCTGTGTGTGTGTGTGTGTGTGTGTGTGTGTGTGTGTGTGTGTGTGTGTGTGTGTGTGTGTGTGTGTGTGTGTGTGTGTGTGTGTGTGTGTGTGTGTGTGTGTGTGTGTGTGTGTGTGTGTGTGTGTGTGTGTGTGTGTGTGTGTGTGTGTGTGTGTGTGTGTGCGCGCGCGCGCGTGTGTTGCTGCACTTGCATACAGATAGATTTCTCTTGTTTCTCTGCGCACTCCGTCTGAATCTCAATCATCCCACCTGTCCCTCAGCAGTGTTCTTTAACACATCTGTCCTTTCATTCCCTCCGTTGTTATCTCCCTCCTGCTCCCTCTCTCCACATCTGCACCCAGCACACACAGCAAATCACCACAAGCCACTATCACACCATCGCAGTATCGCTTCATCTCTTCCATTACCTATGTGCCCTGCTCCCTATTTTCACACATTATTGTCCACTCTGTGTGTGTGTGTGTGTGTGTGTGTGTGTGTGTGTGTGTGTGTATACCTGTGTTGGCATAACACACCTGGAGGCTCCATCCTGCCATGTTGTGGACATTAGAGCTCAATTCACAGGCCTCCTGCGGCTTCAGCGCCTCACGGTTTTCACTTCGACGCCTCCATATCAGTGTGGCAGTGTTATGCACGTTCAGATTATACGCTTGCCTGCCTGTTCAAGGCACAAGTGGGTCAGTCTATATGCATTTTTCCATTTAACTCCATAATGATGGTATCTTATGTCTGACTAATACAATCTTGCGCTCACACAGGCTCCAGCGCACCGTAAATTGTTTATGTCACAGCCGCCAACTCTCGAAAATTCACCCAGCGTGATTGAAATCCATTGTCGTTTTGAAGAATGGGATTTGCCTGTGTGAAGTACTCTCGAGTGGCATATTACCACCACTGTTATCACATCATTTTCTGGGGCTGCAACGGTACAGTCGTGAAGCACACATACACATATGCAAGCGCACGTTTGCACACAGAGGCAATTCTAGCTTATGAAGTGTGTAATGGAGATTGTTTGACTCTATCTCCTGATGATAGACTTTGAAGTCATTGTTGCCTCTATAAGTAATCTAAAATATCAAGGTTAGGCAACGTTGTCCTCATTTCACAAGGTGATTTGAATACGAAATGACCTCCTAGCTTTGTGCGCGATGATGAAATGTATAAGGTTTTGATATAACATTGCATTTTTTTGCCTTGAGTCGTGGGTTAGCAAAGTCCTCTCTGTAACATATTGAACTGTTTCTCAGGGACCACGTTCCTCCTAGATATCGTTCATTGCAACAACCTTGTTTTAGGCGAGTGATGTAACTTGCATGTAACCTTAGAAAAGGCATGTATCACAAGTCAGCGGGGGGATAAAATCTCCTTTCTTTGAGCTCGGCTGAAAGAGGGTACGAGCGAGAGAAGAGGGGGGAGAAAGACGAAGAAAGGGAGAAAAAAGAAAAGCAAGAGGGAGAGGTTTTGCAAACACTGAGGATCACGTAATCATGGACGATGCAAACGGGTGATGTAAGTGTGAAGACATCCTTGTGAGTGGCAGGTAGTTGTCCAGGGTTCTGCCTCATTTCTAGGATCGATTAAAGAAGTTACAAACCCGAGCGGGTCGACTTTTGCTTTGTTATTTTAACAGGGAGGGTTGGTGAGCATGTTAAGGGAGATATGTGGAGGGTTTGCATTTTTAAATTCCTATGTTTTACTCTCAGTAGAGTCTCAAACATAGTGATTCATGCTTGTGATTATTAGAACTGTGTGACAATCCAAGTCCAAAATATTGCTAACCGAAGGCTTCCATCAACAGATTTCTCATGACACACAGTGTAGCCGTACTTGTGCTATCAGTGTAATCCTGACAAATACATGCTCAGTCCTTGTGGGAGCTTATAATTCAGTCAGATATCAGTGTAATTACCTGCGACACATTCAATAAGATAGCTGGGTAACAATATGCATGTAATGAGACACCACCACAGGCCTGATGTTCTCTTGGCTTTGAATCTCATTTAAGCCACCTGTACTATAAATATTTGCACTAGCATCTCCTTTTATGAAGCTTTACATAAAACCACGCATGAAGTGGCCGTCATGAGACATTAATCGCTGTCATCTATCGGCCGGATCGATAGATTTGGCACCTGAGTCTACACAGAGCGAATGAACACACATAGAAGAGACTCTTCAGTCCCTTCGTAGCTAATTGCTGCCTCTTCAACAACTGTTTTCATCCTCTTCAATCCATTAATTCCTGGACAACGGCACTTCTGAGAAGTCGTAAAGTGAGTTAGGCAAAGTCGAAGCACTCATCAGCCCTTTCCATTAAAGCTCCGCACATCAATACCTGTCCAGTCCAGGAATACCATCGGCCGGCCGCAGGTCTGCTGCAATACTGTCAGTCCAGTAAAAGGGCTAATAAACGGACAATAGATGTGCGTTCAGCAATTAACTTTTAACAAATGTATTAGACTGGAGGAGAGGTCCGACTTTTCAAGGTTGTTTAAGGGTGCTTTTAGAGTTTGAATAATGCATGAGATAGCGCGCACTCCCTATTGTTCAACCTTGCTCCGCTGCTGTAATAAAATGAGCGCTTGTCTGATTGTTTGTCTGCACATATGCTTCTTTTATTTTGAAATATACACGCCACATTTGCTCATGAAAATGGATCGCATACGGCCAAATGCTGTGATTTGTTTTTCTATAATGTGCTTGAGTTGTAAGATGCATTTTTATTTTCCCCAAAACTGGGTAAATTACCTTGTAGAAGGAGAATTGCCATTGATTCAAGTGGCATAGCAGTCGCAGAGTGAATGGCTGGATGCAGCCCTTGTTGGTTAGTATGAAAGCATTGATTTTTTTTCTTCTGCTTATGTGCTTTGCAGTGGTCTCAATCAAATCAGAAACAGAGACGATGCTGTTTATAAATCACATTGGTGTGTGTACGTGTGTGTACGTGTGCATGGATTCCACACAAATTCATTCTTTATCCTTCATCTTCTTCACCTGAGGGACAGCAGATAAGTTTTGAATGTTTTCAGGGTTTATTTCTCTCATCTCCATCCTGATGATTACCATCCAGCCATAACACTGACCCAGGTGTTATTCCCCAATTACAACCTGGAGCCAAACTCATCTTTTCACACCACCACAGGGCCCACACTTCCATGAAGGTGGATTTTCAAGTCCACACTTCTTGTGCTTTTCTCCCCCTTCATGTTTATTTCACACTAAGCTTCAAAAGTACCTTTTAAGCATTTCTGAAAAGCTGTATAATTTTACAAAAACATTATTTTCTATGCCTTTTAAATGAGTAAAAACCTAAAAGAGAAAGGCTTCAGTCTTTGTTGTAAAAAAAGCAGAAAAAACTACTATATTTTATGCTTTTTCGAAGTGGTATAAGTCAGTAAATGAAATCAAACTGCACCGTGGTGATGTCCATTTTCCTATCTAATCATAAAGATTAAGGTAATTATACAATGACTTGGAGCTAATTCGATGCCCTTCTATGTAACAATGAAAGATCGAATGAACAGGGCCAGAAATTACCACACAATTAGAAAAAGCAATATACAAAACCATGGAAAGCATGAGCTCAAAGATCCATTGAAACAGCATAAGCACAACCATGTGTGATATGGTGACTCTACTCTATTTAATTTAGGCTTGTTAAGCGCATACATGTAAAGTCTTTGTGTTTGACTGGAGAATGATGAATTGCCGTGGGTCCTGTCACCCGGTCGTCTTTTTTAACGACCTTGTATTTTCATAGATCATATTTTAGGCAGGCACACAGGATATGATAGCTGGCAGCCAGAGGTAAGACTATATGTTTCCACTCACCATTCTGCTATGTCCTGAGTTTATAAAATAAATAGTCCAGACTTCGTTTTTCTTTTTTTTTTTTTTTTTTTTACTGTGGTGAAATTAGAGCAGTAAACCTTTCTCAGTCTGGCCAGGTTGGCAGAGTGGAGAAAAACGTTGTATATGTGGGTGGAAAGATTTAGAAAAAGAGAGAGAGAAGTTAGCAAATGTGAAGCAGCAGCAAGTAGAAAGGTTTGGTTAGTCTTCTGACTCTTCTTTCACCTCCATTCCTCTGTTCTCTGCTTTCCTAATCATTCCACTTTTTTCCACTAATCTCTACCTTGTATCCATTCATACTGCTCTCTGCAATTTAGCCCTGCTTTTTTCCCCTCTTCATTTCATGCCAATCCACCTTTGCCAAGCTAAAACTGTGTGATACAATAATAAACTTACATCCATAAATTCTTTTTTAACTGTGTAACTGAGTAACACACGAACATTTGATATCCCAGTAATTCTTTTAGGTTTTAGACTTGAGGTTTCGATGGTGTTCTGGTTCTCAGTCTGCATCTCCCAAATCACCCTAGAAGTAACCCAGTGAGTGCCAGTGCATTGTGGGATGGATAAATTCAACCTTTTCCAGTGACTCTAGCATGGTTCGAGATGGACAGTCTTGCATGGATAACAGGAACTCTAAGAATGGCAGTCAGTGAGTTAGTTTAAATTATTTCAGCACGGTAGGACACAAGGAACCTCTGGGTGCTGCTCCATTTATTTATTTTTTTAGACTTTTGCCTGTTTCTTTGAAAACTGCTTAAAGAAATAAATCCTCACTCCCTTGCATGTCACAGTATGGTAAACCTTCAAAGCCTAGAGAGGCTAATCATTGCTGTTCCCAAACAAGCTTCTGGCCATGACACTTTGAGGTGTGGTTGGTTTATATATATATATCTATATATCTTCTATACTTCTTCTTACAGTCTTGATTGTTCCGTGCAGCACGTTGGATAATAGAGAACTACCCAAAACATTCAATCGGAAGTGAAGCTGTGGTGCGCTGCTTAGAATTTTAGTGACATCTCCATCGCTCACTTGCCTGCCTGCTAAAGCCAAGCTAGTGTGACTAAAATACTTAGTCACAGTGCACCTCGGCTGCAGCCAGGCATTGAGGCTCGGGCTTCGCTAACAGGCTTAAACTATCTTGTCTCTCTCACATCAGTATTTCTCTTTCATTTTTACCTAAACTCCACACTGTGGCACCGTGGATCCCAGGCGACTGACACTAACATCTGTGTATTTTTGCAGTGTATTTACGTTGTACCTGAATATGCAAACGCTATTATGGAAAATTTGCAAATAAACACAGTTAGCTGAGAAATTCACTAATATGTAAATGCATGCTCACAGTGGTCGTAAGGGGAAAATGTAAGACGGGGACCACCCTATTTTTGGAGTATGTATTCCACCACCCTGATTACAGAGCATGTTTGAGTGAAGCATCCACTCCATGATTACAGCAAATGCCACTGATAGCACTTTTGTTTCTCTTGCAGCTCCTCCTTTCCTTTCTCTCTCCACTTTTGTCTCTTCTCCATCCACCCTTCTTCCTCTGTCTTCATTTTTTAAAAATATATATAATCTCCTTTTCACAATGTGCCACAGAGACATTTGATAACACTCTGTTGACTCTGTGATAGGCTTGTTACTGCTTATACTCAGAGAAGTTGTGTATCTCCTCTCGCGCAAAATGGCCTCGGCCCTCGCACCACTGCAAGACACTGATAATGTCTTGTTGTTCTCACACATTGGATGTGGTCAGTTATCTGCTGAGCACAAAGCAACTGAATTAGGTGCAAATAGGCATGTCGTGAGAGGAAATGTTTTATTTTTGATAAGAAGTTTTACCCGTGAAATTTCTTCGAAGTAGTGAGTATGCTGTTTTGTCTAATGCCACTTTGGTTGTGTTCCTGTCCTGAGCAGATGTGCATACAGCATCCAGAGATACAAGCATAAAGGCAGAGAGAGTTTGTGTATTAGTTTCAGTGTAATGAGCACTGCAGTCATTAGCTTGGGGGGTGGGGATGCTGTGTCGCTGTTGTGTACAGCGGGCTGCAGGATGGCACAGATGGTGGTGGAATGAGACCCGGACTCGCTGCAGATTTACACTCCTCTCTCAGGTGTCTGTCTGTGAATCTCTCGTCTCTCTCACTCTCATCTGACAGCCAGAGCATTTGCATCGATGTGGCGCGACACTAGGCAAGTGCCACATGCATATGATGCGGTGTGCCGTCTACTTCCAGATCTAGTTTTGCTATCAAATGAAATCCTGCTGGTGTGCTTGTGCTGTTGCTAATTTCATGTGTTTAGCTTGTTGTGTTGTTAAAATCTCTTCCTTTCCTTCTTTGTATTTCTTCAGATCGCACTGGGAAGCGCTCCACCATGCCCGACTCACCTGCGGACGTCAAGACACAGTCCAGGTTGACCCCCCCTACTATGCCACCCCCACCCAGTACACAAGGAGCTCCTCGTAACAGCTCCTACACACCCACCACATGTGAGTAAAGCAGGATTTTTGGTTTTTTACCTGAACATCTTAAATCCCCTCTCTGGTAATTTGATTACACCTCTAAAAACTCATCTCCATCTATCCAAATCATATATGTACTTTCTTTTTTACAATGAAAATAATCCCTTCTTGTCTTAAAGTGATTTGGATGTAACTACACCATTGCAATCTTTAAAATGCACGAATCAAAGAGGCTACTATCTGCAGCTCGAGCACTCCATCTCACCTGTAACTGTTCATACACTCTAGAACTTCTCTGTGCTACCTAATGGCAAGTTTCTTTCGAACCAGGAACCAATCCTAAAGAGGAATATTGACACAGAAAGCTCCACCCTGCAAGTAGACAGGATCAGTTCCTTGTGTTAGTTGGTCATATTTGAATGCCTGGAAGTCTGAATCCTGTTTTGGAGACTGTCATCCGTCCGCTGCAGCTTCAGCCATGGCGTTTACTGTCTTTTGCACTCATAAAATGTCTTTCAGCATATAAAAAAACCCACCATATGGGCATGTTAACAAGATAAATAAAAGTTGATTTTCACCGGAGGGAAGGAGGATCTTCTACAAGTTTCTAAAGCTGGTGGAGACATCAAGCAAGGAGAAGAAAGACACAGTTATATTTTTCTTGACAGGAAGCAAAGCTATTTCCACTGAAAACCTTTAAATTGCTCCAGCATTTGGTCTGTGTTGGAAAGTGAAAGAATAAATTTAAACGCTCTTACTTCCCCTGTTAATGACAGCACAGCAACAGTCTCCTGTTGTTCGTCTCATCAGTCCTCTTTATCCTAAAGTGAATGAAAGAATATCAGCACAGTTGATGCGTGTAAATAATTAAAGAAAAATATGAAATATAATAATCTGTTTTAACTTTGGTAAACAGATCTGATGTTGGGCCTTGACATAACCAATAAACGCGAAGTCATTTCTTTGTAGATGTCAACTTAAAGTTTATTTAACTGCAGCAGATTCACATTTTTAGTGTTTTTTGTTGTATAAGAAGCATCCCAGGCCTCATGTTACTCTACATAAAAATTATAGTAGAGAGCAAAAAGTACATCTTTTAAATGTGAGAAAAGAAGCCTCTAAGCTACACATAATACAGTGGCTAAATCATTTCAAGTGAATGGAAAGTCCGCTGTGTATCAGTATAGATTCACCTCAACACACACAGACACTCAGAGTGGATACACATGAGCTCACATATGGGAAGGGAGTCACAATATGCAAACCATTAAAAAAAAAGTTGGTTGGGGAAGCATCAGACCCTCCTTAACAAGTCGCGCCGAGCCCTCTCCAAATTGCAGTCATTCCCAGCAACTCTCCCAACAAGTTCATTAACGCCCCCGCTCACAAACTGTTGGAGCTTCGCCGTGACGTGCACATAGCTTGTGACGAGCAAATTACACCCTGGTATTCACTCAGAAGTGCACACTTAACCACTTGCATGAAGAGCACTAGAATCAAAGAATCAGAGGCCCCATGGTTCAGAATGCTCAGAGCACTCAAGCCTGTGTTAGCGGTGCTGGTTCTCCACAACAGAACAGGCATTATTTTCTTCTTTTTCAATCGCGTACTCTCCCTTTCTTCTTCATTTCTGGTATTTACTTGCTGCCTTTGTATCTGTCTGTCTCTCTACGCCGCTCACACTCCACAATTAACGTCAGGGCTTCCATGCAACGAGGGAGGAAGGCCCGGCTCTCTCATTACGCATGCCCAAGGTTTTAACAAAGCAGTATGCTTTGATTTCCATCCGACGTAATTGTTACCAGATGCAGTTTGAGTATCTCGTCTCCCTCCTCTCTTTACAGTGGCGGCTTTGGACGGCAGCCAGAGGGGGGAGTGAGTGAATCGCTAGTCAAAACCTAATCTCATTAGAGAGAGAGCTTTATGCCGCCTTGTATCTCTTTGTACACCGACGCCCCCAACACACACATAGACACACACTGCTGCGGTGCTCCGGCACAACAGGGGGTCACACTGTCCCTGCTTGTTTAGACTGCAGGGAAGGAGGGAAAGGAGGTGGAGAGAGGCAACATGTCTCCAAATGCAGAAATATGTTTTTTATGAGAGGATGCCGCAAAGGATCAAACAAGCCGCAGTGATTGGAAACAAATGTTGAGGATTGTGAATGTTTTTCGGGGGGGATGTACATCATTTTTAATCAGTGGTCAGGTCTCCATGAAGCTGACCTCTCTTGGCTACTTTTTTGGTGTTTGTTACACTTTTAGGGATTTTAGGTCATTTTTGGTGATTTCTTTCTGGCAAGAGCACATGTATTGTGGTACTTTTTATGAAAGATTTTTCCCTGTGCTGTCCTTTCTCTTAACAGCATTCTCTATGTCCTTGTCTAACACAGTAACCAATGGCAGCAGCCACTCCCCAACGGCGCTCAACGGAGCTCCATCTCCTCCAAACGGCTACAGTAATGGTCCCAGCTCATCCTCCTCATCCTCTCTGGCCAACCAGCAGCTGCCGCCGGCCTGCGGCGCCCGACAGCTCAGCAAGCTCAAGCGCTTCCTCACAACCCTACAGCAGTTTGGGAACGACATTTCACCTGAAATTGGCGAACGAGTCCGCACACTAGTTCTGGGACTGGTGGTGAGTAGCTACCGTGTAAATGAGCTGTAAAGGGGTCAAGGGGCCCTGAAAGTAACTCACTTAGGAGGATATTTGAGAATGATCCTTAGCATTTGTTCAGAATTCCTGAAGGAGCAGATGGAAGAGATTTAGTGAATCAGAAAAGTTTCAGTGTTGCCGTTTTAGAGATGAGGGCTTAAATTACTTACTGCTGATTGTAAAAATGAATATTTTTCGGTTTTTATTTTAAATAAGTGCGTAAATTCAAACCTTCTAGATTCACATCCATCATCACTTTCCAACAATTACATTAAAGACAAAGACAACTTTTATTTAAACTAAAATACATGAAAATCATCGTGATAAGGATCAGAGTCCTTATTCTAACATCAAACTGATGTTATCACTGAGGTTGTGCAGGTGTCTGACAACCCACCATGACTCAGCCAGTCGCATATTAAAGCCATATTTATTTATTTAGCTAATAAGTCGATGTAATTGCAATCAAATGATGATTCTGTCATTAAGAGGATGCACAAATTGAAGCATAATCACACTTCTAACCCAAATTAAGATCCGGCAAACACAGGGAATAATACAGCGGATGATATTCAACATCTAAATTAGAATTTGCCTGAATTTATTAATAAAGTACATAAACAACTTGGATGAAAAGACCGACACTGCTGAGGCTTTGGAAATGTGAAGTCACAGCATTTGGAAAAGCGTTTTCTTCCACTAGAAATGTCTGATGCTCCAAAATATAAATCAAGCCTGCAAGCATAAAAATTCATTTATCCAACAGAGATTTGATAAGACAGATGTGTTTCTTCCATTTTAGCTGACATGGTTATATCAAGGCTGCATCACCGAAAGCATTTGGTTTTAAAATACATGTGCAAATCTGAAGATTTACCACACGTCTGTGTGATCTGAGAAGATTTGAGCTTAACAAGCAGGGGAATACAGAAATAGTGATTGAATGTTGTGCAGAAAAGGAGGAGGAGGAGGCGGAGGAGATGGAGGGAGGAATTTTTTTAATTAGCCACATAGAGCATAACCTCCTTTTGGCTTCACTATGTTTATTTTTCTCACCGTCTGCATATGCACATGCCTCTCCTGTGTCCTTTTGGCTCGCACACCTCCCCGCCATATCTCTGTCTTCCTCTCTCGCTCGCTGTCTCCATGTCCCTCCCCCTGCCTTATTGAAAAGAGTGACACCGTTAATTAGCTAGTTGTGTGCTGGGGAGAGGGAGAGAGGGAGACTCGGGAGGTTTCACTAGCTGTCAAGAACAGCCCCTACGCAATCTGGGCGAACAGATGTAAGACTGAATGTAACAAAATTCAGGTCTGGGAAATAACACTGAGAGTGTGGAGAGGAAAAATAATATCTGCTGCCTTTTTTTTTTATGTTCTCTGTCTCGCTTGATTTTTTTTTTCTCCTTGTTTGTTTGTTTTTTTCTGTTTTATAGCAGATTCCTCTACCATGTGCATCTATTTCTCCCCTTTTTTCGCTCTTCCTCTGCGTCTTGGGACCATTTCACGTTGAAAATTAAAAATAGTGTCACCGCTACCTCGTCTGCCATTAATGTTAGCTGCAGAAAACCAAAGATAGACTTTGTTTGGGTTTGCAGTCTTACAGAAAACACACAAATGTACAACCCTCCTCTCAATTTTTTTCCTGCATATTTGCCTTGTCCACCCCACGCTGGTCACCTTGGCCTTATCTGGTGTGTGAAAAGAGGCAGACAGTTACTGGGTTGGCACTGATGGAGAGGAAACACAGGAGCCGAGCATTATGGCACCACAGTGATAGGCCTATGTACCGTGTTGATAAGGATGCATGGCATGCGCACGTACACAAAAGAGAGGTTTGGTGCGAACATCCAAATGAATGTCCAAGTGATGGGAACAAAGGAAAGCTAATTAAGAGGCAAAAATGCGTCCCCTGTGACATTATAGGAGGCTTCACAACATCCTAAACAAAACTGCAAGATATGTATTGTTTTGACTGGCATGAATTCGGAAGCTCTGTGAATAAATTAACCTATTTTTATTCAAGTCACAGATGTCTAAAATGTAGATAATGGGCATTGTTTTGCAGTTTTTTACCCATAATAATAAACAAGCAGACCTGTGCTAATGTGTGTAGATAAACAGATGACTGCTTTTTTATTTAGTCAATCATTTAAAAAGGCCACTAATGTCACTTTCCAAAAACTATTTTTTTCAAATAGCGCATTTCTTCCTCGTGCAGCGTATTTTGTGATGACTCCTGTGTGCACGTTTGTTTTGTTAATTGAAGTAGATGTGTTTTTTTTTCTCTCCCTCTCTGTGGCTCTTTTCACTGTGGGCTGCCCATATGCTTCCTATTACAAAGCCCGAAACACTCACTCCAGGCCAGGATATAGCTTAGCTTCCAATAAGTAATATTATCACTTAATGCCTTCCACATGGATTCATGTGTTTTCTTTCTGTCTCCCTCTCTCTGCTCCAGAATTCCACGCTAACCATCGAAGAATTTCACTCCAAGCTCCAAGAAGCCACCAACTTCCCTCTGCGACCTTTTGTCATCCCCTTTCTGAAGGTAGATATTTGAATATACAATTACTACAAAGGAGCTGCTGCCTGTTGGTCTGATCTGGAAAGCATTTAGCCGACCCAAATCCAGATGTGCGTACTTATGTTCATGATATTTATCCCCATTTTCTCCCCTATTTTTGGACTCTCTCTGCAGCTTTATCACTCTCCTACATCTCTCTGTAACTTGTCTCTCTCTTGGTTCTCACTTGGTTTCTCTGCTGTTAACAAGATACTGTCACATCATCAGTTTTTTTTTGCTGCTTTTGCTCAATCCGTCTGCTTCTCTTTCCTCCAGAATAAACAGTGCATAAGTCATTTCCGGCTGATATTACTCACCCAAAGCTAGAAACTTTGAGTTCTATTTTTTCTGTGCAATATTTAAACTGAAAAGAAGCCGTTTTTTCAAAGAAACAAGCTGAACATGTGCTGGAACTAGGGTGACCAAGTGTCCCGCTTTGTGCGGAACTGCACAGCATTTGCATCCCTTTTTCCACGTCCCACCCATTGAGACGCTGTCCCGCATTTTGATTGGCAGCTATAATTTTCAAAAGTTAAAACTCTAAAGGACAGATGCTAGGAGTTTTGTTTTTTATCTGGCTTTTTTCTGTTAGTCAAACAGCGCAGATGTGCGATCACGACCAGATTAACCTGTCAGCGTCTTGCTGCCGCACCTTGTTGTCAGTTGCCGTAAATTGTGCCGACCGGTCGCGACACACCGCAAAGCAGACACAAACACTAAACTATGGATTTTGGCGGAGATAATGGAAAGTACAGCAAAGAAGAGGAGATGCAGCTTCAACAAAGACTGGGAAACTACATATCACTGGGTGAAGCCGGTGCAAGGCGATTCTCAGAGAGTTTTCTGTGAAGTTTGCCAGAGTTCGTTTTCCGTTTCACACGGTGGGGAATACGACGTGAAGCGACACGGTACATGCGAGATCCCCTCTCAGCTTTGGTAAGGTGTCACACATTGTCCCACACAAATATGCTCTTTGTGCCACAATTGGTTTATTGAGATCTGGTCACCCTAGCTGGAACAGAACACAATGAGTGTGGTTTTACCCCGAGGACAACGTCCCCTTTCATGTGCTCTTTTCTAACCTCCTCCTCCGTTTTTCTCTTCGGCTTGTTTTGCCATTGATTCTTCATCCCACCACAAGCTACATGATAAGCAAGTCTTTGACATTTTCAGCCATTAGCACGGTGTATTACTAAAGGAAAGGGCCTCTCTCTCCAGCATCTAGCCGTGCCCTTGCCTCAGCCCATTTGTCACCGGTCGCCTTGTTTCAGTCACAACAGCAAACCTCCAGTCTCTGTTCCAGCGTGGCAGATAAAAATGAAGAGGGATGGTGGATTTTTTTTGTAGCTACAAGTGGAGCAGCGGTTAGTTATATGCATCTTTGTGTCAGATAGGAGCACATTCTGAATGTCTGCAGGTGAGACTGGTGGCAAATGGTACGATTTGCTTTGGTAGTCAAACATGACGAATGGGGCTCGGCTTTATATTGAGGGATGAACTGTGCAGCAGCAGTTCAGATCATGTTATGGGGTCGAGGTGAAGCTGAGATCAATATCAATGTGGTGCTGAACGATGGAGAACAGGGACGGGTATAATATTTAATGCAGGGCTCATTTGTTTCTATTACACACCTCTGCAAAGGCTGTTGTGCTTTCTCACTTTTCAACTTTTCTTCTTTTATCCATTCTTCTTTTCCCCTTTTATGACTGTCTGTTGGTATCTGACACACACACAGTCAGATTTATCTCACTTTACACTGTGCACGGCTGCATTTGCAGATGTGTGCATGTGTAAACTGACATTCACAAGCCTATATTATCCACCGAGGTCTAGGCGTGGTTATGGGCACCAGAAATTGGTCCCACTAGAATCACTATTAGTCGCTGTTAATGGTACAAATAGAGACTCTGTGTCCTCTCCTTCCCCTCTCAGCTCCCTTATCCTTACATTTTCTTCATCCTTCTTTATCGTCATTCACCTTGTCATTTGTTCTCCCTCTGTCCTCCTCCCTTTCAATTCTCTGTTTATCTACTGTTCTCCATCCATCCATCCTCCAATCCCTCCGTCCCTTTTCCTCTCTTCGCCAGATGGTTAGTGTATCACTGGGATGGCTGTGGAATCAAAGATGCAACTCTTTTTTTCCCCCCTCCATCGCTTCTCTGCTTCTCTCTCTCTCCCCAGTCTAATTTTAGTGTCTTCCCACTGCGGGGCCTTTAATGCCAGCTACCATATGGTAGCAGAGAGCAGTTGGAGGTGCGGGGGAGCTTTTATAGGTGCGTCGAAGCACAGCTGCAACAATGCACGTCAGGGCTCGGGGTTTTTCATTACGCTAATGTTATACCGAGTTCAACCCCTCCACCCCCCTTGTTTCAAACCCACTCAACTCCTTTTCCCTTTTTCTTAATACTAAACCACAAATTGGTTGGGACTCTTTACTGGAAGGAGGCAATCATAAACCACACAATGCCTGTGACGTGATGTGTTGGCTGGATGCCCCTTCACATGAGACTTACATGCTAACACTGTTTCTCAGTTTTCAAGTTAAAGTTGTTTTTTCAAAGTTTGCTCTTGTCTCTGCTGCCAAGTGTTTTACTTGTCATGCTTAAGTGAGAGTGCGACTGTGAGACGGAGGAATAAACACATTCAGCTGTGAAAGAGAGAGCGAGAGAGAGTCAAGATGGGAAATAATTAAAACAGGACAATATAGACATGCGAATACTAAGTCACTGTTCTCCCCCAATGGTAAATTACACAGACAGAGAGTTGATGAAGTACAGAATATCCTGAACGTGGCATATTCTGGATTGTTTTTTGGCACCGTTTGACAAAATGACAAATCCAGTATTTGAACAATAAATCATCCCGGGCAGATTTTAGCTGTGGCTGCTAAACACTACTTAAAATTTTTTCCCTTTTTTTTTTTTTGTGCAAGTGCAGATGTTGGTGAATGTAACTACACGGAAGCAAATCGCCACACTTTATCATATGAAAAATGATCCGGTCTCTTCAGTGGTCGGCATTTCTTGACTCAGACTTTTTGTTAATGCATCCCACATCTCACTGGCAATTAGGATGACCTCTAATTAATATAAGATGAGTTCACCGAGGTCAAAGCAATCTATTTTATGCTCTCTCTCTTTTTTTTCAGAGGGTAATTACGATCATAAACTATTAACGGACCATTAACTCGGGCAGGTAAAGCGAAGGCCAGCGCTTGGCATTTCTTTTAGTACAGCCAATTACCGGAGAGAGATTTTCAAATGATTATAACATTAATACCTGCAAACAAGTCCTAGTTGGGTTCTGTATCCTGTGTTATTTTTGCGTGCAGTTGGCAACGACGAGAATAAGTGGAAGCAAATTCGTCCCTTAATGTAGGACAAGAGAGAAAGAAGACCGAGGGAGTGAATAAAAGCCTATAAGCAGGGAGACGATTATGAAAGTGGACAAAATGGGAAAAAAACAACAAGAGACTTTGAGAGAGATTATGTTTTTGAGAACAAAACAAAGATTAGCCGACCTAAAACTTGCAAAGATGGCCCCTCCAAAGGCTCCTGTGATGTACGTTGCCAAAATGGGCCCCACTCTCATTCTGAGCCTGCCTGACGCAACACTTTCATCTTCTTGCTTCAAAATACACCCCATCAGATGTCTTTGAAGTCGACGCTCGCATACCTGCATGGCCCTGTACCTCCACACAAGAAAGCAGACCCCCTTGTTATAGTATGTCACAGAGATTGAAAATAGCTGCTGTTCTTTTAAAAAATGTATACGCCATAGAGGAACTTTATGGGTGTTAATGCAGTCTGGGTCACAGAAAGCAGCGGTGGTTTAGTAGTAATGAGCAAAGAGGGCTGTGATGACATGGAAGGGATGGGTCTCTTGTTACCTCAAATCAGTGTTTTTGGAATGAAAAGCCTTATTTTATCACATCATATTTGTATGTGTGGGTCCTTTTCTTCTTGAGGATAGAAATATTTCATGTGTTACGACTGAGCGTGTTCTGTGTGAGTTTTACATTTGGAGAGCATCATTTTGACTAAATTTATTTTTGTTACAACATAAAACATTAAAAACCTTTTATAGTTTGCTCAAAGCCATGAGTATATATTTTTTTTAAATTTTATGTTTCAACTTCAAGATAAACCACATTTAAGTGTAGACAACTGGCAGATTATTGACCAACTGAAAACAGAGAAACCCTTAGAAAGAGCAGTGACTGATATTTTTTAACATTTGTGAAAAGCAAATGTATTATTCATCTTCTCATTTCTCTTGCCAGCACCCAGCAGACAACTTTGAGTCTTGCAGTGCAGATTTCATTCAGTTGTGTTTCCTCCCGTAGGCCAACCTGCCGCTCCTTCAGAGGGAGCTGCTGCACTGTGCCAGACTGGCCAAGCAGAACCCGGCTCAGTACCTGGCCCAACACGAGCAGCTCCTCCTGGACACCAGCACCACCTCCCCAGTGGACTCCTCCGAGCTCCTGCTGGATGTCAACGAGAACGGCAAAAGAAGGACGCCAGACAGGTGAGAGAGTCAGAAAATCAGAACAGTGCTTTGTGATGTTAGCATTACGGCCGCCACAATGTAGAATTGATTAAATTTCCGTCTTCACGCATTAAAGAGGTTTTTTTTTCTCCTATATTATTTGATCTCATGCATAAATCCCTTCGAGGCTGCCTGCATCCCTGTGAGCCTTTATGTTATTCCACAGACGTGAGCTGAGCCAATGCAAGGCAATAGCGTGATGTGTAAATGTATGTATGGGAAGTGTCTGTCGGTGTGCCGCCGGGTCCAATGACGTGCTCCGTTGGACATCTCAGCTCCTGGCTCCTGCTCTTAATGGACCAGAACTGAGGAAAGGAAGGGATGGGAAAAGTAGACCTAACTACGCCCAGACACTCACAAACACATGACGAAAGTAGAAAAGAGAGGGAAGATGTGCCAGAATAATCTGAAACCCAAAACCTGCTGGTGAGGTGGAAATGCTTATTTAAAAAAATCAACAAAATTATACCAGTTATCAGAGCCAGAAACTGTGGAATCAGAGAGAACTGTCCGATATTGAGCCAAAAATGTATGACTTCCAGTTCTGTTGGGAAAATTAATCAAATCTAACCTTAAAATCATAATATTTCATCGAAATCCACATGTTCCCTTTAAAAAATCAGCCAAAAATAAACCATTTGCAGCAACCAAATTCTAAAAGAAAATGAAATAATTGCACAGTTCTTGGCACAACCGTGAAATCCTTTGTGACTCAGCTGCATCTAACTAATTTTAAGGACTTTTCAGCGTAACTGGATTGAACTGCAGGCTGTGTTTACACAGAGCTGATAGGAAACAATTACAGAAACTAAATCAAAATGTTAGTGGTAAAATATTTATATCTTTGAGCCACCATTTATTTCCAGTATTGGTAACACCAGAATCCAGGATCCTAGTTTGGGTTAGAGTTGGGTTAGCACTGAAAAATTAGCCTACTAGCCTACAGTTAAAAAAGTTAACAGTTAAAAAATCGTGGCTGTATCAGTGAATGTGTGTCAATCCTTCTACTTTGCAGGAGTTGGATACCTAAGTTATTATTGAATTTAGTGCTTACTTGGCTGTGTAAATGCAGAGTGTTTGTCTTTGTGTCTCTCAGCATCAGTTCAACCTCAGCCAAATCATTACATCATTTTGTTGTCACGGACTTTAGTAATGACTCAGTGTTCTTTGCTCTAATGGACAAGCACTGAGATGCTCCATCCAAAAAACAAAGCACTGTAAAAACCTGTATTCTGCTCTCCAACAATCTCCTAACAAAGCAGAAGTAATAGAAACAAGCACAAAATCCATCCTGACCAATGGTGTGTGTATGTGCACGTTAAAGACGTTCGCAGGCCAATTGAAAAAAAGTCCAGGTGATAGAGCTGCAATATGAATAAAACAAAGACTTCTGTCCCTTTTCAGTGAGGTTTTAGTGATTAGAATACTAACTGAGACTAACAACTAGTAGATATGCAGAAATACAAACATTCTTAAGCATTTTCAACTTCCACTGGACAGAACTTTGTGAACATCTGTGTTTTGTTGTGCATTTGTGCCCGAGCTACTAGCGCAATGCATGCATTGTCTTTTGAAATAAAGTCCTCAGGGGTCTAAAATTTTTTAATACAGGCAGGGAAAAGGAAAATGTACATTTTATATCTGCTGAGGGACAAAAATGCTGAATGTGACATTAATAATTCTCACCTCTCTTTTCCCCCAACAGTCGGATAGGCAGACTTTTTCTGTAATACCTGCATATTTGCAGGCCGTCTGGTGCATAGGGGAGTAAGCTTAGGGGGGAAAGGTGTGTGTGTGTGTAAATGTAAGAGGGAATATATGGAGAGAGAAAAAGAAGTAAGTAGGCATCTGTATTCAGTGAGAAAATGCAGTCTCTTTGTGTGAATGTGTGTGTGCATGATTCCCTATCCAGTGTGAAAGCGTGAGCGTGCTTCATGTGAGTGCATCTGTGTGTGTGTGTGTGTGTGTGTGTGTGTGGGCGTGTGTGTGTAGGCGTGTGTGTGTGTGTGCACGTGTGTCTGGGGAGATGGGCTGATAACACATACAGATGAGGCTCCAGCACCAATATGGCTGGCTAAGCACCTCTGCTTTCTGCTTACCTCTGCTCTGCATTCCCACTTATTGGAGCCTCTGTCGGAATATTGGAATTTGAATGGGAATCCTTAATTACAGACAGCGATGCCCTATCAGTGCAATCTGATTAATACCACGGCCTGCAGAAACCACAGCAGAAATATCATACATAGGAAAAAACATATTGTGTGTAGTGTATAGTGTATACTGTAAGTTCCCTAACAAAACCCAATATTTACATATATAACAGCTGAGAGTGCAAAATTACTGGTACCTATACTGTAATGGCTTGCAGGGTAAATTTTTGTATAATTCAGCATATTTTTGGGATGTTAATTTTATCAGTAGCATACAGCATAGTTGCACTGTTACACTCTATTCCTCTGAGTTTGTCTTTTAACCAAAATCCGCTTAATAATTGATTCATTTGCATCAGTTTCATTGCTTTTTTATCATCCACTGTGAAAAACTAAAATTTAAATTGTAACCCCTGAAAAAATGAAGGTTTTTTAAAAAAAAAATTCATATGAATTAGGATGAATTTGTCGAACAATGAAGTAGAGCAGAACGAAAAATAAATAACAAAAACAGGTATTTTAGTAAGATATAATCAGATTTTCTTAATGAAGAAAGACTTGGATGGATCTTTCTTCGGTGGAGGAGAAAAAGTTCTCATTCATTATTTATCTGGGATTTCTCTATGAATATTTCTCATTATAAGATGCTGTTTATTCACTGTGTCATTAGCATAGTTACATTGTCTATGTATATGTGTATGAGTGTGTGTTTCCTGACAGAGTCCAAATAGAAGGTTGTGCCATTCAGTATATGTTTCATTTTTTTTTTTGTGTAAACAAAACCAATGTCAGGGCTTTGGTTCGTGCTTCAGTTACGGTAATTGCGTGTCCACATCAGTGCGTTGCATCGCTGGCTGTGAACGTGCGTGTGCATTTGTATACACTAGTGCCTGTAGATATAAACATTGTTGCAGCAGCAAGGCTGGGGAGATAAGAGTGGGGTGGAGGGAGTGGTGGAGGTGGATGGATGAGTCGAGGGAGACGGGGAGATGGACGGATGGAAGGAAAGAGCATATGGAGAGCTGTGGATGAGCATTAGGAGCCCATAAAAACAGCTCATTAAGAAGTTCAATCTGTTCATCGGAGAGAGAGATGGGGGGGGGGGGGGGGGGGGAGGATAGTGGGGGAGGTTGGCAAGTTTTAACTGTGAACTGACAAAACCGAGAACACACGCACATGAGCATGCAGGCACACAAAACACACCTGGCCACATTAATCTTCGGAAGCAGGGAAACAAAAATCCACCTGATCCCCTGGAAACTACTTGTGTGAGTGTGTAAGTGTGGATGTGTTTGTTGGGAGAGCTTCAGTTGTGTATGAATGGACATGATTTCAAAGAAGGAATTCCAAGATGATTCCAAGAGTCTTTATGTTAGGTCTGAGTCAAACCCTGACAACACAATGACCGGTCGTTGTGTTCAGGATCCAGCTTTGGCTTTTTTTTATGACAAAACTGTAACAAGCAAAATCTGTATCACTCATTTTTCATTTGTACCTTTGTCCTCTGCTTTCCTTTTCTTCTGATCCATTGTGTCTCAAGAGGTCTTTTGTTATAATATGTGCTAGATAGACTGGTAACAACATCTAAACTTTATTTATTTTCATACACTGTCTTGAAATCTCATTTTACTTGGAAAAAATTTTTAAAAATTTGCCAGAGAATCAGATAATTATCTACATGCTACTAATGCAGCACCACTTGTTTCAGATTTTGAGCAACAAAAGAGATAATTCTGTTAAATATAGATAAATAGAATCTATAAAATACATACTTTTTTGACATTATTAATCCAAACAGAGTTTTAATCCAAATGAGCTTGACACAAAAAGACTATGTTCATTCCTCACTATTCTTCTTCTCAACCAGCAAAGTGAATATTACAAATTCAACCAAAGGTTCGTAAAGGTTTTATCTGAACAAGAACAAACTATCAGTGCTAAACTCAGCATTAATGACGTCTGCGTCTCTCCCTCAGAACCAAAGAGAACGGCTTCGAGCGAGATGGTTCCCTGCATCCCGACGTTCACCCCAGCAAACGGCCCTGCACCATCAGCCCCGCCCAGCGTTTCAGCCCGTCCAATGGGCTCTCCTACCAGCCCAATGGCCTGCCTCACCCGGGCCCTCTCCCCCCGCAGCACTACAGGCTAGACGACATGGCCATCGCCCATCACTACCGGGACACCTACAGACACCCTGCCTCCAACCATCGGGAGATCCGAGAGAGAGCCAGGCCCATCGGTGAGGATGTGGGGAGGATGTTGTGGGTGCATGTGCATGTGTGCGTCTCCGAGAGAAAAATGAATGCATTTTTCATACAGTTACATCCATTATACACCAATAAGATTAGTAATTATAACGATAAGAATCATCAGTCATTGCTGGTAGGTTTCTTTGACCACAAAAACCATCCTGCTGCCTCAGAGAGCAAAAACCGAAGCCGAGGCCGCTGGAGCCTGATGTCTGATATAAGTTATGCGCTGTGAGATGTATGAGAGCTCCGTAGAGGCACGTTTAGGCTCAATGTGTATTAGACACATTTTTCTGCACAGGCCGAGCCTTGATGAAGCCATAATGACGACTTTGGCTCTGTTCTAAATATAGCAGAGACATTTACTATGTCTCGCCCTGTGATGGATGTTTACTGGACTAGAAGCTCAGTCATTTGAGCCCTGCCCTCGGGGTGGGGGAGAGATATGGAGAGAGAAATGGATGGAGGGAGAGTGGGACCAAATAAAAGATAGATGAAAATGGAGTGATGGAACACCAATCGATCCTCTGTGTCATACTGACGTGCTCTTTGTTTATCTTTCTATCTGTCTGTCCGTCCGTCTATTTGTCTTTCTGTCTTACAGGTATGCACACGGGGACCAGGCAGGAGGAAGTGATCGACCACCGGCTGACAGACAGAGAATGGGCTGAGGAGTGGAAGCACCTTGACCATGTAAGAAAAGTAATAACATTTTTTATTACTATACTCTACAGTTTCTGTCTCTGTAAGTAACAGAGATTATCATTTCATATTAAGATTGCTGTCTATCACATTGTGCTGTAAATATTATTTACTACTAAATATTCCTAAGAACATAGATATATTGCAAGAAAATGTTTTAAAATGTGTCGAGTGAAACAGTCAGGTTTTCTTAATATACATGTATGTGCATGCTTGCATGTAAATGTGTTTCCAAGCAAGCAGTGAAAATACTTACAAGTTGCCAACTGCATGTTTACCCTTAATGTTGTTAATTTAGTCCCAGTAAAGCTGCTGTCTGCAATTTTCCACAAATTGAAACTCTCTGAAATACCACCAAACATCTAGCGTCACACTCATGATGCTATTTCGCCTCCTTCTTGTTAGTATGCAGTGAAAATATATCCAACCAATCACATGATGTGAATGCAAATACATTATTAAGAGTAATTCATCACCTGGAGAAGTGCAACTTCACCAACCTAATCAACATTTCAACAGTGAAAATGTGTTTCAGAACTGTACACCTTCTATTCCACACCAACACTCCACGGCACAGATGAATACAATAAAGACCTGCTAAAAAAAAAATGTGGCAGATGTTAGCTTTAATTTAGAATCCCCACCGTCACAGCTACACCCTTGCTGAATTTAAATCAACCCATCCGTCCTGCCTATGTGTAAACTCAGCGCTGTGTCTGCTTCTTGTCACTCCCAGCTGCTGAACTGCATCATGGACATGGTGGAGAAAACGAGGCGCTCGCTGACGGTACTGCGGCGGTGCCAGGAGGCCGACCGTGAGGAGCTCAACTACTGGATCCGACGATACAGCGATGCTGAGGAGTTGAAGAAGGGAGCTGCTAGCGGGCAGTCTAGGCAGCAGAGCCCTTCAGCACAGGAGAACGCAACATCAGGTGAGGAATCATATATATATATATGTATTGGAGGTGTTTTCAGCTTGTATGTAACACCTGGTTTTCACAACTGAAGACGACTTGTCTTCTGTTCTCAGTGGAATTTCTGCTAACTTTATTCTTTTTTAATGGCTTTATATATTCAACACAACATCTGTGGCATTTAAGTGTTTGAAATATTTACTCTACCTCCTACCACATGTTTAGGGTTTTAACTGATGTATACTGCTTTGCAATCTGACCCTTCTTGAACTTTTTTAAATCTTAAGTTTTTAAATCACTAATAAAGCAACCAGATCTAAAACTATTAGCTTTAACCCTTTGAACTCTAAGCAGTCTCTTGTTTTCTCACATTTTGACTCACTGTGAGCTAATTTTTCACTTTTCAGTAGGGAGAACTCAATAATGTATTTAGTGCAGCATAAGAGTTATGATGCCGCAAATTTTAAAGAAGAAAACATTACATTTCTTTATTTACTTTACAAAAAATGAAAACAATGAAGTAATCATGGGCAACATTTTTCCAAATGTCCACAGTTGTTATCAATACTAAAAACAATGGTGACTCTCCATCCTATAGATATTTTACTACTTACAATTTTAAGTTGTTTTCACACTTGTCTCCTCTATGCGCCGTGTAAACACAGCCTGCACTTCACCTGAAAACTCTCTGAATTTGTCATGTGACTGATTTCACGGTTGTGCCGAGAAGAGCAAAACTTTTTGTTCTTTGTTGAATTTTGCAAATTTGTAAATGAGACGTAGAATAAAGTGAATTAGAGAAAATGTCACAATTTCTTGCTCTGATACTTTGTGTACTTCGTTTAAAGACAATATACCTTTCAAATACACCAGAAGGTTAGGGGGTTCAGGCACATAAAACCTTCCTTTCTTACTTGGTTGGTTTTTATGCAACAGTACATGAAAGTGATGGTATTTCTCCATTTTTTTAAAAGTAGTTTTATGTTAAGAAGGGCTATTATTGAAGGGCTTCTAGACCCCTTAGTTTGTATATGATAACACTATTCTATATCACATGGAAACTCAAAGTTATCATAATTATACCTATAGCACGGCTGGACTGTCTCCTTAAACCCTTTTATATCTCTCTAGTTTACTAGATCTGTGACAAAAAAATCTAAAATAAAAATGGATGGTTATCTTTATTTCTGGACTCTTTGGAAGAAAACATCATAGGAACCAAAAGGCTCAGCCTCATGCTGATTTCTTCAGCATTTTATTGCACACTGTCTTGCCAAACACTGGTTGATCTCTGGTTTCCATGGCTATGTGTTTGTGTCTCCCACAGAAATCCACAGAGAGCTGCTGCACCGGCCAGTGTCCGGCTACGTCCCTGAAGAGATCTGGAAGAAAGCCGGTGAGCAGCACTGTCTCTTTGTGCTTATCTCTCTGCAGTTTGTAAGACTTTTGATGACATAAATAACAGTTTCGACTTGCAATGAACATAAAAGTTAGTTTCCTGAAATATTGAACCAGGAGGGAAAAAAAGAACTGTTGGCCTTGTAAATTAGAATGAAAAATCACAGCTACTGAAATTTCAGAGGTGGTCAAAACATCAGGAGCTGAAATATGAGGGAGTGGGTTTCATAGTGGAGGAAGTCTTTTACACCAAGATAACTCACAGCTGGAAGTGGATGAGAGGTGCTCCTTTAAAACTCATTCACCAATGTAGTCCTGAGTCAGACTACTCTTACAAAATCATGATACAGTGGGATGTGAAAAAATAAGAGTTTCACCACCACTCTCCAAATGTGATGTGAGGCCTTACAACGGTTTTATTGCAGCAGTCATATAAGGGCCATAAGTAGCTTTTACAGCTGGTCCACTGGTTCTGCTGTTAAACGTCAGCTGCAAGGTTCAGTATCTTTTTGCTTTTGGCACTCTTGTTATCCCCATAAAGACAGACAATTGCAGCTATTCTACTTAACAAAATTGTAGTGGGAAATTTGTAGATGCAGTTAAGATCAAGCATTAAAAGTAATTTATTGTTTTAACAACTTTAGCATGTACAAACAGCATTCTTTAAACTCACGAGCGCAGCTGCAATCAGCATTATCACTGTCCTGAAAAAAAAATATTGCACTCAGGGTTCAGTGCAAGAGGAATCCACTTTGTATTCACCATCAGTGATACAGTATATCTGTCTTTTAAACCCCTCAGAGAAAAGAAATTGTCCCCTTGCTTGACCAAGCATGATGTGTGAGATACTCAGAACAAGTAATATGCATTTAAATTGAATTGAGTATCACCATCGGGACTCTGCCTGCTCTCCCGTACTCTCCTTCCCCTCACCGGCTTTGATCGATCTTCCATCTAAGGCATTTGGTGTGTAATCACAATTCCATGCACAAGGCATATATCACAACGCACCGGGGCAATTTCCATGACTTCGGGCAGCGCAGTAGGGTAAAGACAAAACCACCCTGATTTAAAAATTTTGCTCAATCACAATGAAAAGAAAACCTCTCTGTCTTTTTAAAAGCAGGCATTCTGTCCTGATATTGAAAACAGATTTTACATTTGTAATACAAGAGTAATATGTACAAGGGAAATGAAGTAAAGTAAAGCATATTTATGAGGCCTCGAGCAGTATTTATCTTTTGTCTGTAGAATAAATGGGGCCTGCTATTTTCCATTCGACCTGCCTTCTTCTTAGTATTTCCTTTATCCTTTTTATTTCAGCCGCTTATACTCTGGCTGAAGAGAGGCTGATTTAAATGTGACCCAGGGAGGATTGCAAAATAGGATATTAACACAATGGAGTGCAGCCGTGAATACATCTGTTTGAAATGGGCAAAATGTTTACAGTTGGTGATAAATATTCAAGCACCTTGCACGGTGTCCTACCGGTTTCCCACTTCCCCTCACTGCATGGGCCTCTGGGATCACAATGGAAATGCATAATTTAAATATAAATTGCCTGATTTGCATACACAATTAGTCAAGTTACAGGCTTGATGGGAGCAAACAAAAAGCCCTCCTTTTGCTTTGACGTTCAGTAGGAATTCCACCGCTTAACACCCACATAGAAAGGTTATTCATTCCTCAAAACAAGAATAAAATAACACGTTGCTCCAGCTCAGAAGCACATTTTGAGAGTGATTACCTGGGATTAATTGGCTCATGCTGCTGTCTTCAGGACATTTTTGTCCAATTCAAAGTAAAATACATAGTTTTTCTGTTTCTGCATCTTCAAATGGGATTTCTTTCTGTTACAGCCTCACACACTGACCCATTAGAGGATTAAAACTAATTAAACATGACACAGTCCTTTACATAATATTCTAGTAATAGATGCAGGTACACAAAACTGATAAATTATGAATTTCTAAAAGCCTGAATAGTTTAATGAACTAAACAACTTGTGTGAAAATATTCTATATGAACAATATTTGAGGTCTGGTTCATTTTTCAGAGTAAAACCTCTCCAGCTCAGTAGCTCAAGTCATTTTCTTAGCCGTACAAAGTAATTCTCACCATCTTCAGAACGCTAAATTCTGTCAGATGTTGTGTCACATTTGTAGTTTATATCTTCCAGATGTGTTCATGATTTAGCAGATGAAACTATTTTGATCTGCAAAATCTTAGATGCTATTATCGTCATATGAGACTTACAATGTTTTTTTTTTTTGCATATGCATATCAAAATGTGTTCCGAACAATCAAACTGTAGCTTACATGGTTTCACTATAGAGAAACACCACTTTATGTCAGCCATGATCACAATGTGAATCAGTTTTTTACTGCTAATTTGCCTTAGTTGTAAGAGATTTTTATGAACAGAAATAGAAACTGTGATGTCCTAACAAGAGTAAATGCATGACTGTTTCTCACTGAAATCAAAGCGCCAACGACAGGGTGATACAATGCGCCCTACATTGCAGGTACCGGAGGCTTGACTTCCTCTGTGTCCACACTCTTTCCAGAAGAGGCGGTGAATGAGGTGAAGCGCCAGGCCATGTCAGAGCTGCAGAAAGCCGTGTCAGAGGCCGAGCGAAAGGCTCACGAGATGATCAGCAGCGAGCGGGCCAAGATGGAGCGCACAGTAGCCGAGGCCAAGCGTCAGGCGGCCGAGGATGCGCTCTCCATCATCAACCAGCAGGAGGACTCCAGCGAGGTAACAACACGTCCTCCATCCATCAAAACACGCAATCAAACTGTCTGTGTCGTCTCTTATTTAGTAGTTATGATATTGCATCTTTCTTTGTTGCCACTGTGACTATACTTTTGATGCCAGCTGTTCCAGTGACTTCCAAATGACACAGATGATAGGATTCTCTTTTTCAAAGAAGCTTCTGTTGTATTTTATTACCATATTATTGTATGTTATCTTTAAAGTAAAATATTGCTGATTATTCACAGCTTTAAATGAGCTATCTTTCAGTCATGAGATAGTGGGAGGGAGAGCAAAATAAAGTAAAATAAGGACAATCAAGCAGGCATTACCCACTTTCCTCCTTCGTCTTTTTTCCAACAGAGTAGCTAGAATGTTTAGAGACGTGTTCCCAACTCAGCCATGAGGAAATAAGGAAAGGAGCTTTCATTTGCTAATCATCATCGGAGACCTTGTCGTTTAATCAGTTAAGTGAGAGGGAAATATGTCTCACATCTGACATTAATTGCAGCAGCGATGTTTATGAGAGACAAGCGCCCCAGAGGAGAACTTTCAGAGGCTGTTTATAACTTTGTTCTCCCGTTTCCTGTGGATATGCAGCCGCCCTGACGTGCTCTCCCTGTGGTTTCCAAGATATATAAGAGGCCCTAAGTGTAATAAGAGATGGGTTTCTGATCTGTCTGTGGTCTGTTTTAAGCTTAAGTGCTAAGCGTAAAAGCAGAGGCTTGTTTCATGATGTGCAGGCTGGTGCACCAATTTCTGCTGCTAATCTTCACATTGTATTTGCTAGTTCTGGGTTTGATGTGGCATCTTGTGGTCACAAACGTAATTATTTTTCTGTGTGAACAGAAGTGTAAAATAAAATAAACAAGGCTCGTAATTAAAGTTTGAGTAGTCGGAAGTTCATCACCTCAGCTGGATCCTTTTCTATCTTGACTGTGAATCCCTCTGCAGTGTGAGTTTTAATTTTTTTTTTTTTTTTTGGGGGCATTCGGTGACTTTGTGTCTATCTGTCTGTCAGAGCTGCTGGAACTGTGGCCGTAAAGCTAGTGAGACTTGCAGCGGCTGCAACACAGCGCGCTACTGCGGCTCCTTCTGCCAGCATAAGGACTGGGAGAAGCACCACCATGTCTGTGGTCAAACCCTGCAGGCCCAGCAGCAGCAGAGCAGCCAGCAGCAGGGAGGCGTCCCGGGTTCAGAGACCCCTGCTCCCATCAGCTCCTCCGCCTGCACCCCGAGCAGCGGGACCGGGAGTCCGGCTGCTACCCCGCCCGCTGCTACCCCTCGCTCATCCACCCCAAGCACCCCGTCCTCCTCCGCCCTGGATGGCACACAGCGCTAAGAGACTCACGCAGAGGTCGGAGGCAAAAAAAAAGCCTCCTGGGTGTAACAGCAAGCCCTCAACCCGACAAACAGCACGACTGTCTACATTGCCTTGCAAAGATGCTAAGATAACGTGGCTAACAGGAAGAGATGGCAATGCTTCTGTCTATCTTGCAGCGTAGTCATAGGAGGAGGAAGAGGAGGTCCATAATCAGGTCATATTGACTTGCCATGACTTTAAAGAAACACAAAGATATTCTTTGTTTTGAATGAATGAATTTAAATATTGACATCCTTTTATTGTTACACTTGCTATTCTTGTTGTCTGATTGTCGTTGTACCTGTTGTTGTTAATGTTGTTGTCATTGTAGCTTATCTTATTTTCTCCTGTAAATACGAAGAGACTGATCAGAGATAGCCGTGAATTCAAGACAAGTATATCTGACCTCCCCTTTTTCAATGTTTTAATTTTTCATCCTTGAATTTCTGCTTATTTCCCTCCTGTACCTGGGACATGAGACTAGTCGACCTCAGACATTTTACCAAACGGCATACCAAGGGAACGTAACTAGCTAGCAGAACGACTGAAGTCATCAGTGCTCATTGTAAAGAAAGATATTGATCTAAATACCCCGAAAAGACACACAGATGGAAGAATAAACTAGTTTCCTACCTGGAGATGGGAGAGGCATAGACTGGGTCTCTGGCCCACAGACCGCCATGAAATGGGCAGATGTGCAGCAGATTGCAAGCGGAGCCAGCTGTTCAACCAACGTTACTTCCCTCTCACTTGTAATAATATCCAGGTCAGTGGGCTGGGAAATACAAATCCGTCTCCCTGAAGGATGTAAAAGAAAGAATTCTTGGACAGGGTGCAAAACTTTGCCCGCCGCACATGTGGAGATTGTACTGAATACGGTTCGCACATGTATGCTTGGTGGGTCACGAAAGTCATCATCCCACCGGCGAGACTGTCAGATCACCCGGACAGCAGCCGCCCAGAGCTGGAAACCTACAGTGTGGAGACTCGCCCCAGACGCTCCCCTCCGTGTCTCAACTTTGAAAAAAAAAACATTTTCATCTTTCTTCATGTTCTTATTCGTTTTCTGTAGATGTCATGGTGTTTAAGACTTCTGTCCTGTGGTGTCACCGATGGTTATTTATTGTATATGTGTTGGACAATTGTGACAATGCATAGTACTCCAACCGGTCACAACTCTAAAGTCCTTCATAACTCTCTCTAGCTGGTGCAAAAAGAGATAAAAAAAAAGAAGTATCTTTTTTCCAAGCTGCTTTTCTATTCTGTGTGTAAGTGGTAGATTCCTTGTAGTTCTATAAGTTTTACTTCCCTTCGTCCTCAAGAAAAGACACAAGCTATATCTCAGAGCTGCTACTTGAGTCCGACCCAGATCTTTTCTGAGAACTAGCATGTTGTGCGGAATGCTAACCTAAATGTTTTGTACAAGGGACATACATAAATGTATTTGCACTGTCACAGAGGTTATTTCGGCATGCTTCTTTTCAGCATACTTGTGTTGTCGGTATAGAGCCATAATCCATCAATTCATTTTGTATGTAGTATTAGCATTATCTGTTTTTACATTCTTTGGATTTTGGGGGGAGATGGAAAAATGTAAAATCACCAAATTCATTTATTATTTTTTTTCTACTCAACATGCTAAGAAAAGCAGCCATAATGTCTTTTTTTTCTGTTTGAATAGTTACAGACAGTGCATGCACATTACTGAACGTTTGTTAAATATTTGTTATTTTTTAGAAAAAAAATGAAAAGCAAACAAAAAAAGTATAAAATACAAAAAAAAAAAAATATTCTAACAGACTAACTTTCCAAATGCAGAGGTGTAGACTCCGATTGACAGCTTTAACACTGCAAAGCACCAGGTAACACACAGTATTAACACAAGAGTTAAACATAAAAAAAAAACACCAAAAACAGCCAAAGACTGACACCAAGGACCAAAATCCTGATTTTAAACAATTTCTGAAAAGAGGTTTGTCCACTCAAATATTCGGTTATTCATTTCTGCCGGTTTTGTTCACAACGTGACAGAACATTAAGGTTTTGGGGTTTTTTTACATTCTTTCTGGAAATCAGCAGCACTCATCTTGCATTGTGAAATGAGAAGGTGTGAACTGAACATAATGGCAACTCACAGCAGTGTTACATTTTAACTGGAGCAATAATAACTAATGTGACATGAACACTGACAAGTTTTTTGAAGGAACTTTTGAGACACCTTTTGATCTTGTTTGTGCATTTTCTCATTACACAAATGTCAGATTAAGTGCCCATTTCAGCTTTAAGCAGTTAAGTTTGTGATTCAAAGAGATGAATGTGAGACTGGGCTTTCACTCCAACACCATTTGCAGTTTGTTTGTTTTTTTCATATTTATTTTCATCAAATGACGCCATATTTGGGATAATCAGTCGCAGCTTTCTTGTAAACCTTCAAATCAAACAAACCTCTCGTTCGCAGTAAGAGAGCACTTATCCTGACATACACAAAGGCTCTTCACCCCAAACACCTTGGTGCTACACAGAAGCGCGTTACAAATTCTGACCTCAAGGAACAAGTGGAGGCCCGCAAAGGTTTCGGGGCAGTTCACTCCCTCTGTACTTCCTCATCTCTCCCTTCTTGTCTAAATAAAACACACACCTGCATTCTTGACTTTAAAAGGGTTAAACAATCCAAAAAGGTGTCTGACACCCTTCGAGCGACTTCTCAGAAGCTGTGAAGAAACAGCCAAGCTGTTTTAACACTAGTGTATTTAAAGGTATACAATAAATGACGTGTTCATTATTATCAGGGCGAAATCTGGGTTTAGAAAAAAAAAGACAAACATTATCACTCAATGATTCTTTGAGAAGCTCTATTTTTTCTTTTTCTTTCTTCCCTCCTCTATGTGTGTTTTGCTACAAATTCCTCGGTAGCAAACAAGTCTCACTCTACCTCTTACAGCACGATAAGAGCATCAGTCGCGGCGCTGATACTGGTCTAGTCGAAACCAAATGGGCACAAGAGAACAGGAAAATAAAAAACCCAAAGTCGAAGCTCATACAGCTGCAAAACCATATCACTACTTGGTAACAATGCAGACCTCATAAATAAATGAAACATAAATGAATAGAAATGAGAAAAAAAAACCTGAAAAAAAACTTTTATGTTCCTTTATGCCTGTGGCGTTTCTAGAGTACATCAAGAGTTTGAATTGTTTGAACAGATTTTAAAAATTGTGCTGATTTTAAAGAAAAGTGTTGTTGATTTCCTATTTCGATGATGCAAGCTAAGGTCACAGATAAGACATGTTTCTCTTGCTCTTTTTTCCTCCCTCTTTCCCCTCCGCCCTTTTCTCCTCCTCTCTCCTGTTGTGAAGACATGCCAAAGCGCTTGTCGACTTGTCAGCTGGGAGGGAAAGGCAAAGCTTGTAAAAAAAAAAACAAAAACCCCACTTAAATAAAAAAATTAAGGCTATGAATTTAGGCATGCCTGTTTTTCACAATAGGGGGAAATGTTATTGAAATTTCCTACTTATCAAGAAACATTGGGGGGGAAATGTGGGGGCCAGCAGTGAGCAGCGAAGGCCGTAGCATTAATCTGGGGGAATGAGTTGAACTTCAGGGGTGGGAGGGTTTTTCCGTTCTCTTGAGAAAAATTTATTGTGGAAAAAAAGCTCAAATAATTTGAAGTTGTTGTGCAATACTTAATTGAGACATGAAAACCACAGGTTAGTGGTAGGCTGACACTAAGCGGTCTTTCCATCGCTTAGGGTCAGTGTCCTCTAGAGAGCTTTCCAGTCTACTATGTCAGAACTGTGGTTTCTTGTTGATTTTTTTTTCTTTTTGTTTCTTATTTTTAATTCTTTTTGGGGCTGTAAACTATGGTCTGTCAGTCTGTGAAACTTTGCAGTATAATTCTGGTATTGTTGTTCTCTTTACGGTGTAATAAATATGTTAATTCCTGCCCAGAGATTTGAGATTCCTGTTATTTCATTACAGCATTAGTGTTCAATATTAACAGTAAACTGGACAGCAGCACCAGATCAGTATTTAACCCTCTGAACCCCTACGTTTTTTCACAGTGCATTTTTAGTCACTGTGAGGCCATTTTTTCACTGCAATATAAAGTCCTGCACCTCTATGGAAACAGCCTCTAGAAGTAGCGAGAAAACAAAAATGTGTTTTGTGCATTATAACAAAGGTAAAATGAGACAAATTCTTAAGAAAGAAAAAAAACCAAAAGTTTAATTGCTTTGATTATTTACTTCACAAATATTGAGTCCTGGAATCAACATGTACAATGTGTTACTACAGGTGGTACCAATAGTGGGGGGAAAAAAATGGTGGTTCTACATAGTATTGTTCCACTTGTATTTGTATTTGTTTCTCTATTATTGGTTCTGTGTAAACACTGCCTGCAGTTCAACTGAGAAGTCCCTGAATTTTTGAATGTTGGTCACAGCGAAAGTCATTAATGGCTTCTCACCTGGCCCAAAAAGCACAGAATTTTTTGTTTACAGATCTAATGGTTTCTTTTTTGCTTGTTTTAAATTAAACATATTCAATAAAGTAATCTTCATCCGAACTGGCCATTTTTAGCTTAGATTTCGTGAAGCTTTTCGACAAAACGGAAGGTCACAGACAAGCATTTCGTGTACATTTCACTGCTCAAAGTTGACAACCTGATCATTCTTGCAACTGTGACAGATTCTGGCTCTGATTAATTCTGTCAAATTCAAATTTTTTATTTTTTTTTTTAAAGATAACATGCCTTAAACACCTGGATGAAGCGTAGGCGTAATGGGATGCTCCACTAATCTGACAGGTGAAGCTCAGTTTAAATGGAGCACAAGATAACCTGTGAAAGCACATGTACTAGTATGTATATTGTGACTCTGGAGGGAGGTTTAAAAAGTTAAATAATGCAGAAAAATTAACCCTGATGTCACAAGGGTTACTTCAGCTTGAACTTAATATTTCATTTTTTCATTATAAATAAAAGGTTTGGGATTTAAAAGTGGGATGCATTTATAGGTCTCTAATGAAATATGCTGTTAAATTTCGGTACGAGAATGATCCTGTCCACAATCTAACATTTTTGGAGATTATTTCATATTCAAACCTAAAAGTTTGACTATATCAGCCAGTCCTGCTTTGACCCTTCTTTTTCTTGTCAGTGAAGTCCCAGACTTCATGGAAACACAATTCTAAACTAGAAATGCACTCAGAGAGCGCAGTACTCCATACAAAACTAGGACGTTTTTCGACATTTTGGACGACATACTAAACTATGACATTTTTGGTCACATTTTGGACGACATGCTAAACTATGACGTTTTTTCGACTTTTTGGAGAACATACTAAACTATGATGTTTTTGGTCACATTTTTAACGACATACTAAACTATGACATTTTTGTGACATTTTGGACGACATACTAAACTGACATTTTTGTGACATTTTGGACGACATACTAAACTATGACTTTTTTTCCACATTTTGGACGACACACGAAATTATGACATTTTTGTGACATTTTGGACGACATACTAAACTATGATGTTTTAGTGATATTTTGGATGACATACTAAAGTATGACGTTTTAGTGATATTTTGGACGACATAAACTGACGTTTTTGTGACATTTTGGACGACATACTAAACTATGATGTTTTTGTCACATTTTGGATGACACTATACTATGATGTTTTAGTCACATTTTGGACGACACACCAAACTATGATGTTTTTGTCACAATTTGGATGACATACTAAACTATGACGTTTTAGGTCATATTTTGGACGACATACTAAACTGACGTTTTTGTGACATTTTGGACGACATACTAAACTATGACGTTTTTGTGACATTTTGGACGACATACTAAACTATGACATTTTTATGTAAAGGAGGCTGTGAAAAACACTCCAGAAAGGTTTTCTTTGAAAAAAAAACATTGTCATGAATTTTGGCGCAAAAAAACGCCAGAGTATACTATGTCGAAAAAAAATGTAGACTTTTCAACATGTTCTAAAGACGTGCCATATTGTAAAGCAGGCTGTGAAAAACACTGTGGTAAGGTTTTCTTTAACATCTGTAAACAAAACAAAAACGCAGCAACAAAGTTTTCTGTTAGAGTTTGTGTTCTTCTAAGTTTAACTCCAAGATTTTAAATACTGTCATTTACTGCAAATGAATATCTACTCCAAATGTCTCACTAATAATCATTATCAGCCTTAAAAACCCACAAAACACCCCTCTATATTCAACCACACTTAGTATAGTCCGGTTCCCCCTTCTATAAATCTGCTTGGAATCTTCCACTTCCTGTTTGTCAAAGTGGCCTTCTACCTGGACAGGTTTTGTTGGAGCTCATGCAACAAACATTTTGGGTAACTGCACTTTAATATGGATGGATGACACTGAATTAGAGTCTGTTTTAATGAGACTGAGTTAAGATGTGTAGCTCTGTCATTAAATAGGAAATTATTTCCCAGAATTCACAGAGGAAAGTCTGAAATGTTTGCTAGGTTAGCGTCCCACATGTTCTTTGGCTCAGCTAAGGCTAACTCTCTCCAACTTCTGGATCTCTTGAGTTGCTTGTTGTTAAAATATTTTGCTAGAGATGCTGAAGCTCAGAAAGTCTGAGATGTTTGTTCAGAATAAGCTCATTCTCAAGTCTTATCTGAACTGTCCTCTTTTGTTTGAACTTTCCCTAAACTTAAGAGTTAATGACAGAGCAGCACATCCAGACTCAGTCTCATTTATGTAGAGATTAAACTTCAGTGTCATTCATTGACGTTAAAGTGCAGTTTTTCAAATGTTTGTTGCACATGCTCCCGACCAAACCAGTCCAGGTGGAAGACGATGTGAAGAGAAAGCTCCAGAGGATGAATATCACACATTTACGTTGGAAATAAATGTCCTTTAATTAGACATTGTCATGCAAAATTTGGATTTCCCTTTAATGATGTTCAAATCTTTGTTGAGTGTTTTGTTGATGTTAGTTTCTAAATGTTTTCTGACACTCGGCCCCAAAGATTAAAACCTTCTACGGCTCACAAGCTGCAACAATTCACACATTATCAACTATCTTTCTGACTAAACTAAGATAAAAAGTGAAAAACTGTCTGATTCCCACATCATGAATGTAAATCTTTTTGGTTTTTATGATAGTAAACTGAATATATTTGGGTTTGGCATTTTATAAACCAAAACAAGAAATGAATTACTGGAGAACACAATCAACAGACTAATGGACAAAAAAATGTGTTTTCCAACATTACAAGATACATAATTTTAATTCAATTTTATTTATATAAAGCCAATTACAGGTCAAATTGTCTCAAGATGCTTTATTTTTATTGTCATATTTAAAATATGACAAAGTAAGAAATTTAAAATTCTTGACTAATCCAATTTATTATGTTTTTTAAGAGACTAATGGACAATTAAAATAACTCTCTCCACTAAAACTAATAAACATGAGGTCAAATAGAAGGAACAGTTTTAAATACTGCAGTCCCACAACAAGAATAAAGTTTGTCAGCAAAAACTAAATATGCTGGTGGATTCCATTAAAGTCCTAAGAAATGATAATGAAGTGTGATACTAAAGGTTTGTGGTGCTAAAAATGTCAAAGTAAAGATATCAAGTTGAACATGTGGATGGAGGTTGATAAAAGTTGACCCTCCTTCATTTCTCTGGAGTGACTCCATGGATTTTATGGATGGTGGTGAAAGACCTGCTCTTCTAGTGGTCTTCCTTGGAGTCGCTGTAAAAAGTCAGTCCATCCTGGCCGACTTCAACACCTCTTCATGACAACCTGTTCTGCCTCCGACCTGGTGGAAACTCCAGAAACTGGGGAAAACCCGTGGAGACTCGAAGAACTCGTGGAGACTCGAAGAACTCGTCGGGCGGGGGAAGGTGTGGTGGGTGGTGGGGGGAGGCCGCCACCCACCTCCCTGCCTACTCTCCGCCCTGACTCCACCCAGACTCCGCCTTGGACCTGCCCATGTGGTCACTTCAGGAACTACGATGCCAAAGGGACGACGAAATTATTTCTTTTCATCTGATCTGTAGCTCAGTGAGTTAAGGATTTGCCTATGGAGCTGCAGGTCGCTGGTTCAAGACCAGACCCTTCTTAAATTTTCTCAAAATTCTGACAAAGACAAACAAAGAAAAAGGCCGGTGGTGGGTCTTGAACCTGCGACCCTCCGCTTGGGAGTCTGTCTTCTTATCCCCTGAGCTACTCGCTCAGATACTAATTCTTCTTTTTTTTGCGCATTTATCATCTATTTTCTGTTGTTTTCGAATTTTTTTTTAACTCGAGTCTCGACTCGACCGTTTTTCTCAGGAGGTTGGACTTCAGCCTTTGTGCTGGAGGGTTGAACCCTCAGTTCTAAGACTTTCCAAGCCTCCACACCTCCCGAGTCCTCAGGACCTGAGCTTTCACACAGTCTGAGGACTGAAATTTTCTAAGTTCCACAGTAGTTCTCTGTTAGATTTAACTTTCAGACAGTCCAAGGACTGATATCTTCTAAGTTCCTGAGTAGTTCTCTGTTAGTTTGAACCTTCAGACAGTCTCAGGGCTGAAATTTTCTTAGTCCCACAGTGGATCTCTGTTAGATTTAACTTTCAGACAGTCCAAGGACTGATATCTTCGAAGTTCCTGAGTACTTCTCTGTTAGTTTGAAGCTTTCCACAGTCTGAGGACTGAAATCTTAAAAGTTCTTGAGTAGCTCTCTGTTAGTTTGAACCTTCAGACAGTCTGAGGACTGAAATTTTAAAAGTTTCTCAGTACTTCTGTTAGTTTGAACTTTCTGGTTAACAGAAGCCTTAAAACTTGTGACCACGAGTCTTGATTTCACATTTAGACCATCCATCTGAGTTCTTCTCAGACCTTCACCTGTGGGTTTTTTAGAAATCCTCAACAAACTTTGATTCTCTTCACTGAACAGTTAAGGTTGTGGAGATCAGAATGTAACATTAGTTCGATAAATGCCTTCAACTACTAGTAGACTTTATCTGGAAAGCAGTTTTCTGAAATGAGTTCTTAGTAAATCTATCCACAATCAAACCAAGAACATAGAAAGAGGAAATGTTTGAAGAAACAACTTGATGTTTTCATTTCAGACTAGAAAACGCTTTAAGACCTTTATGTGTTTTTGCTCTTTTTGATCGTTTTATTGTGTCTTCTGTTTAATTTGATCTTCTAAAGTCTAACTGGTGTCTTTTCAAATGTTTTGTCTTTAGTTTGATTCTTCTGAAATGTTTAGTTTTGCTTTTTTCTCACCTTTTATTCTTTTCTAATGTCTGATTTGATTTCGAAATGTTTTGTCTTTTTAATGTTTAATTGTTTTTTTCAAATGTTTTATCGGCTTGTTTGAAAAATTTCCTTTTCTTCCGCAGTGTTTAATTTTTTTGATTAAATCTTTAAGGTTTTTCTTTTTAAATGTTTTACCACCTTTTAATGTTTAATTTTCTTTTGAAAAGCTTCATTGTATTTTCTGTTTAATTCCTATTTAAATTTTATTGTCTTTAAGATTTAATTTTCTAATTAAACATTGAATTTTTTAATTAACTGTCTTTTTAAAGGTTTAAAAATCTAATTAAATGTTTTGTATTTTTTAAATGTTTAATATTCTTCTTGTTTAATTGTATTTTTTTAAATGTTTAATTATTGAAAATATTTTCTCTGTAATTTTTCATATTTCTATTTTAAAATTTTTGTTTAATTTCATAATGACATGTTTTGTATCTTGTTTAATTATCTAATTTGATATTTTGTCTGTTTAATATAAATAAACATTAAATACAATTAAACTATATTAAACAGACAAAATATCGAATTAGATAATTAAACAAGATACAAAACATGTCATTATAAAATTAAACAAAAATTTTAAAATAAAAATATTAAAAAAGAAAAATATTTTCAATAATTAAACATTTAAAAAATACTTTTTAATAATACAACTTCTTAAAAGTTTTATTGTATTAAATTTTGTTTCCTTTGATTTAATTGCTTTTTCTTATGTAGTTTATTTCTTTAATCTTCTTTCAAGATTTTAACCCCAACCTTAAAAATGAAATAAACCCTTAAATAACAATGGAAATACTTCTGTTGTCACAATCATGAGCCAATCAATTATTCAGTTTATCAATTCAACTTTATTTGTTTAGCACATTTTACACAGATGACAAAACTAAACAAGCAAAGAGAAAAAAACTATGCTAAAACTAGGATTGAAACGCAAAAACATTTTTAAAAAAGATTTAACATTGTAATAAAATATGTTGTGTCCAGGGGATGGAGAGAGTTTATTGAAGTCTTCCTGGGATCACATGGGAAATCATTTAAAATATCAACTTGATATTCAGTCTAAGGAAACTGGAAACTGCAGAGTGATAGAAGAACCAACAATATC